>NC_057802.1:424294501-424303467 GCF_018294505.1 Triticum aestivum | reverse complement strand
ATTGGCTAGTTGGCCGAAGGGTGGTTGAATCTAGGATTTGGGGGGAATTTTTGGGTGAGGGGGGGGGAGGATTTTCGTGCGACGGGCGGGGGGAGTTTGGCGCATGGTCGGTTTCTCCAAGTGCATTCCCACGTGTCAGTGAAGAGGCAAGCCGAAGCGCGTTCCGTTTGCGTGAGCCGTGTGCAGGACCGAACGTGTGTGGGATGCAATGCGACCGCGACAGGGGTGTTGTGAGTGTACCGCCTTTTTTCCTTTTAAACTAGGTGCTTCGCCCCCTAAAAAAAACTTGTTGCTTCGGGTGATCCATTTATACTACAACTAGTAATCCGGTAATCCCGACTAAAACGGCGCGGGCGGGTCTTTTCCCTCGCGATATGCTCGGAGGTTGGCTTAGTTGGGCTTTTTAGGACGAGTAATGCTACACCTACGTAGTCCCAGTTACGTAATTAACATAATGTGAAACGTGTGAGCTGTTGATTATAGATTGGGGGAGGGAGGGGCCCACCACCATGAAAATCAGGGGAGGAGAGAGAGAGGCCATTTACGTTAACCCTTTCGTAGGTTCCCGTAGATGTAGAAATATGTGAAATGCGTGAATGTGCATTTACAGATAAGGCCTTCCCTCGTTCATCCTTTTCTCCCACAAGATCTTGATCTTCCGTGCAACGCACGGGCATCTTGCTAGTACTCCTACAATATACTATATTATTGTGGAAGTTCATATACACCGGCCGAGATTAATGCAAACACGGCAGATTCTCATTACATTTCGAACTTCTATAGGACAGAAAAATAAAAAGAAACCCGACCCTAAACCTATTCTACGGCGGCGACCGACGTCCTCCATCTGCGATCTCCATGTACGGGGGCGGGGTTCAGGACCCGTGAAGTGAAGGTGCGGTCTCCGGCGAGGAAAAGTAGAGCACGGGAGATGGACCGGCGAGTTGGCACACCATGCCCTGCCGCCTCCCATGCCCTACTCATCCTCGGAGGATTCCCCGACCTCGGCGGTGTCGGACATTGGACGGCGGCAAGTAGGACGCGTGGCTGACGGTGCTCCCGTCGTCGGCCGCTAGCGTGGCCGCCGCTTGTGCGGCGACTTGAGCGAGGGCGGCAACCTCGAGCTTCATCCCCAAAGACAAGCTCTCCCGCAGAGCGTTCGCACTTGCGGTCATGGCGGATGTGGTGCCAGGTAGGAGGACGATGCGCTATGGTGTGGAGGTTAGCTGGGCGTTGCCGCTTTAAGTAGCGCATTCCGGTGAGGCCAAGCATCCTGGTGCGTCATTAAGTCGCCGGAGTTGGTTCCTCGAGCACCGAGCCTCTTAACGATGGCATACGGACAGACGGCATGAATGCGGGCAGCTGGCGCCGGCTGGGAACGCACCACGCGACGGTGCGAGGGACGAGGGTGTTTGGTGTGCCAGGGTAGTCAGCTGCGGTCGTGGAAACGTTAGAGATGCCCTTTGCTCACATGCGCATCGGCGCATGTCATTGAAAAAGCAAGACGACCCGGCATGGTCTCAGGTCCTGAGGATGCAGTTGGCCGCGCTACACCACTCCGCGGATGCGTCCCGGCGCCCCGCGAATCCTCGACGAGCCGGGTGTTGGGGTGTGTTTGGATTGTGGCCAAAGTGCACCTTACCAAAATTTTGTTCATGACCCAAAGATTGGTCTTTGTTTGGATGGTTGCCATTTTTTTGGCATGCCAATGAACTCTAGCCAACTCTAGTTCATTTTTCTTGCCGATGTCGGCCAAATCATGGGCAACCAAAACCTCAACCAAAATTTTGGCTACTCAATGCTTTGATGGGGCAACCTTGGGCACAAACCAAACATACTGTTGGTCGTGCCACAGCACTAACGCCACCCTCGGCACATTGAAACCGACCGTGTCTAGCGACGATGAGCATGTCGCTTACCGCGGTCGCCGTGTCCAGAGGCGGTGCTAGAGCTGCACCACGTTGTTGGCCCCCACGACCCACATGAACGGTTGCCGGTGGCGAGGAGGTCATGGGCCAGCTCCTCCATTGGACTAGTTTGTGCTACGTCGTCCCGACAGGTGTGCCCCACATGTCGGTTTCCCTGTTTTCCCAGCCATATTCGAGCGTCAGTGCTCCGTGTTGCGCATTAGGCCTTTCACTATGTAGGCCAAGCGAGACAACTTATTGTTTATTTGAGCCATTCAAGTATAATCATGTGGCGTTTGCTTATTTATCATTCCTCTCCAACCCTCTTCTCCATCGATCATGTCGCCCTCCGGTCGAGTCCATCCTCCCGCATGCCTCATTTGAACATTCCGCCGAGTATCATTCGCATGTGGGCCTAGACCATGCTTGTATTTCCAATGTTTATTTGTAATTTGTCCAACATGCATACAAACAAATGGTTCGTTTAAAGTTTCACTTTGCCTCCACTATGTGTCGCTTCACGTCTTAGTTTTGACATCCCATTCGGTTCATGCCCCGACACATGTTGACGAGATTGATTGATGTTCAGAGATCAATTGCGTGTCATGCAAGGTGATAAAGGTTTGGTCTGTTTCTATGATAGAAATGACCCGCGGGGGGGGGGGGGTCTGTGGGGATCAGAGGGAGTATATTGTACGTTCATAAGTGAAAACGAACGTATTGTACCCACCCTAGTCCTCTTTCAATCGATCTCCAGACCCCGAGATGAAATCGAGAGAGAACGAGTGGGGGCATGTGTGATACCTAAGGCGGATTCAAAATTTTGAACCGGTGATCATAGCATCCGCAAATCATATATAAAGGGTATTCAATGTTCGTTTCGTTTTTGAACGTACAATATACTCCCTCCTATCCTTTCTAGTTTACATATAAGTTTTATGTGTAGTCAAAGTATCTCTACTTTGATAAAAAAAAGTATCAACATTCAACAATGCCCAATCAATATTGTTAGATTCGTACGTACTCCTAGATTTGTACTCGAGATGGTTTCCAATTTGTTTTCAACCACGTGAATGTGCTTGTTCTCGCACATGCTCTTCCTACTAGGATTTCGCCACGTATAGCCAGTCCAATAGTAACTTTTTTAAGCTCCCTGTCTAATAGTACTAGTGGAGTACTGACAACATCTGTACTAGAGTATGCAGTGCTCATAGTTGTACTCCCTCCTTCCATTTATATAGGGCCTATGTGCAGGAGAGAGATGTGAAAAATTAAGGGGAGTGAGCTCTCATGCAAGAGCCTAGCTATATATGCATTCCTAGTTAAATACGTACAATAAATATGAAGAAAGAGATGGAGAGGAGATGGAAAAAAAGTACTAATACAATAGCCAACCTTATAATTTTTTTTGCGGGAAATAGCCAACCTTATAGCCCACACTACTGTATGAGTGCATATAATAGATGATGGCTATAGATGGCATGGCAGTTCCTTATAGCCATCGACTGGCTATATTATTAACCATGCTCTAATGCTTTTTTCAAAACCGCATTTGACTATTGACAAGATTAATAGTACATGAGATGTATAATATGAAAATTATATCATTGGAAGCTCCTTTCACATACGTATCCCTGCCTTACCCTCCCTTTCGGTCACTTACTGGTGGACCCCATGCTTGCTAGGCCCCGCATGTCAGTTACTCAATGGGTTCGGCCATGTCAGGGGATCCTCATCCATAGTATACTCCCTCTGTTTTTATTTACTCCGCATAAAATGACGCGGGCGGGGGAGGGGGAGGGACGTCGGTTTGCTCTCAACTGCGGTCCCACAAGCGAGCGAAAACGCAAGACGAAGCGCGTTCCATTCGGTGAGCGACGTGGAGGGTCCAGCGTGCCGGGCTGCAACGCGAACGCGACAAGAGCGATGTACAGTCAAAACCGATTGACCGGTCGTCACCGGAACCACTATTCACACCAGAACCTTCGCTGCTCGGCCTACGCCAGCCACTGCCCTAAACCCACACCTAATCTCCAGCCCCTTCCCCCACCTTTCGATCCCCTAGCCCGCATCAAGCGTCCCCTAGTTCGCCGGAAAGCCATGGTGCACCGCAAGATCACGTACTACAAGATGCTGACGCCGGGGCGCCGCGCAGAAATCGCGGCGGCGGTCGGCGCCAGAGACCTTCGTTCCCAAGCTCGCTTTGCGGTGGGCCAATCCCCGAGTTCTCTGGAGCCAAGCTACGAGGAGGAGGAAGCCGATCCAATGTTCATGGCAGAGGTCGCGGCGCAGAAGGCCCCCGATGGGTATGAGACGATGGACGTCACCTTCATGCCGGCGTCCGAGTCCCCCATGGTGCAGGCGGACCAGCGGTTCAACCTGGCGATACTAAAGGAGGACCGGGAGGCAGAGGTTCAACTCTACGCAGAGCGCGCGGATGCCGCTGCCATCGAGGCTCTCCTGCAGGCGGAACCGGATGTCGTGGATGTGAACCGGGCGGCGGAGGCTCAACTTGAGGCGGAGCGCGCGGATGTCGCTGCCATCGAGGCCCTCCTGCAGGCGGAACCGGACGTCCTGGACTTGAACCAGGCGGCAGAGGCTCAACTCGACGCGGAGCACGCGTATGCCGCTCTCATCAAGGCCCTCCTGCAGGCGGAACCAGACGTCCTGGACTTGAACCGGGTGGCAGAGGCTCGACTCGACGCGGAGCGCGCGGATGCCGCTGCCATCGAGGCCCTCCTGCAGGAGGAACCGGACATCCTCGACTTGAACCGGGCGGTGCTCTCGTCCGTGCAGAGCGCCCGCACACTCCCCGTGAACGAGTAGCTGGAGGCCGAGGACAACCACGGTGCGGAGACACACGTCGGCAGCTATCGCTGGTTCACGCCGGCAGCCAAAGACGACGAGGCCGTCTCGTTCCGCGAGCAGTGATAGTTTTTCTTTATGTTGTTGTTTTTATGGATCTTTTGCTGTGTAAAAACATATATTGTTATGCAAGTCGCCTGACTTGGGCCAGTCTACCATTTCAGGCGGTTGGATGAATATCCTACGTCTCCTAACCCTTCTTCCTCACCTCTTCTTCTTCCCCAACAGACCACCGCACGGGCCGTACGGATACTCCCCAACATGCGGTTGGATAAACATACTCTATGAACAAAAATTATGTGTTTGCGGTAGGATGGCTGAGTTTGGTTTGTTCACATGCGACAGCACGTGTCATTGAGGGTGCGTTCCCTTGGTTGGGTTTGCGGCGTGCAGGAGCGACTGTGTGAGGGTGCGGTGCGACCGCGGCGTGCAGGAGCGACCGTGTGAGGGTGCAGTGCGACCGCGACAGCCGTGCGCAAGTGTACCTCCTTTTCATTTTGAAAACTTTAGGCAAGCTTGGCAAAAATGTGTGGCGAAGTATGGCAATGCAAGGCCTAGACCCAAACAAGATAAGTACGTAGTACTACGTACTAGGAGTACTAGTGTTAAAAAAGAAAGGCGGGGTTTTCCTTCGCGGGATTAATCGATACAAATCCTCGTTTCACGTGTCAATTAATGCGTATTTTTTCTCGAAAGCCCAAAGAACTAACCATCTCACTCCTCATCGCTTGATTAATGCAGCGCCATGCAAACCAACCTTCTCACTTCCGCAATCATGTAGGGGATATTAATGTCCTTGGTTGCTAGTACAAGGCAAACCCCATCAATTTTGCCTCGCTTAGTGTTAGCGGCCTTTTGCAAATTGCAATTTTGATATACTGGCCTTGTGTACAAAAAAATGGAGGTAGTAACTATATTTGACTTCCTTCCCCATTGCGGTGACGTCGACGATATCTCGAACGTTGTGGTTTGGCGAAGTGCATTCGATGGAGAACACCATTGAGGGAAACCACGGTAAGTCGTTCGCAAGTGCCGCCTGCAAGCCGAGACAACTGCCTTATTTGCATCCAGGAAGTCCCTTGAACCAAAGGACGCGTAAATGTACTAGTACTACTCGTACACAATAGCGTCGTCCGTCCAGCTTAGTGCGGTGAGATGGTTTCTTGAAGAAGACGATGGAGAAGCGGAGTCAGCGAGGAGTGAAATGATGGTTGCTTCGTCCGTGCTTTGTGATTTGACGCCTCACTGCTTTGTGATTTGTGATAGAAGGGACAGGGGAGTAGACTCTGTCCTCTATACTGTACATGCGTCCAAGCACGGGAGAAAGAGGAGAGATGTTGCATTTTTCTATTCCTTCAATCAATCAATCAGGGAGCTTCGGTTCCATCCTTTTGGCTTTGGCAACACCGTCCACAATGGTTCCCACGATGCCAAAAGCTATTTTCACATTTGGCTACACATTGTGGATGCCCTTAACCGTACCACTTGATTTTGCTCCTGTGTGCTATCTATACAAATCTCAATTATATTGATCTAAAAAATTATAGAATCAAGATTAGTAAAAAGGAGGTGATTTTGCCGCGCGGATGGCGGGGGAGGTTTCTTATTTTTAGAGGACGTTGTCCTGGCGGTTTGCTAACATGCGGTCCCATGTGTCAGTGCTTTACCAAGCCGATCCGCTTCCCACATGAGGCAGAACAACGACAGAAGCAACACGTGGTTAACTTGAAGAAGATGAGGGAGAAGCGGATTCAGCAACGAGTGAAATGATGGTTGCTTCGTCCCTCCAACTTCTTTTTTTAGCATTATTACTTCGTCCCTCCAACTTAACTGCGGGAAAGGTGCAGCTTTGTGATTTGACGCCTCATTGCTCATTACTACGTCGGCGCCATGACTGGGTGCTTCACCCCGGCTGCTCTGCACTGTATTCCGGTATGGCACGTGGACCCGGTAGCTTGATGTCCCACATGTGGGCGAAAGGGACTAGAAGATTTATGAAAGCGAGCGCTCCACTCTTACGACGGAGGAGTACACGACACGACGGCCCAGTGAACTGTCACTTGTACTGTATATAGTACTATAGTTTTGCTATTTCGCACGATCCATCGATACAAACCCGATTAAACAGGAAAGGGCGGGATTTTTCCCGCGCGGTATATGATACTGGCCATACATTTCAAAGGCAATTTTAATGTATGGAAACTGAATAATTAAGTAACAATATGATATCTAATAAAACTAAAAACACATATGATTTATTGTGTTAGAGTGTAGTAGTAGTGCTGTATTGCATAGTTGTTAGATGTAACATGCGAGAACATGTAGAGATGTAGTTTTGGAGGGCCTACAGAGAGAAAAGTGTAATACGTTCACCGAACTTCAGAATAAGCTGATTACGGTCACTATATAAATTTTGCGGTGATTATACGGTCACTTGCTCACGGTTCAGCATCGGATTGCACTTTGTTGACCGGCCAAATAGTCTGCGTGGCACCATGTTGACTAGTTAAATTGACCACGTTCCTTGTGGGTTCCACATGTCAGTTCGCATAGGGAAAAGGTCAGATAAACACAAATTTACGCAGGCGCAACAAGACTCCACTCCGTGTGCGGGAATCACCTGGTTGTGTATGTGTCTGTCAGGGCCTGATGTGTGCGCATGCACGTGTAGGTTGAGCACTTGAGCGTGAGAGTGTGTTGGTCGTGTGGTGTACTGGTGTGCATGCATGCGTGCGTGTGTGCGTGTGAGTGTTGCGTGCGGGCGTGGCTGCGTGTGTACGTGTGAGTGTTGCGTGCGTGCGTGGGTGCATGTGTTCGTATGAGTGTTGCGTGCATGCAGTTCGTGTGCATGCGTGCGTGTGTGTATAATCACCACACCAACTCCTGTGTGTTAAAACAGACGGCTCAGCATACCAATACAAGGCCACCTTGTCCGCTGTGCCCGCGGTCATGACTTTGAACCACCGTCCAATATTTTTTTGTCATTTGTTTTCATTCTTACTAGCAAGATGTCCGTGCGTTGCACATAACATCAAGATGCATTTGTATGACTAGTTTATCTTGTGAGAGAAAAGGATGAACGAGGGAAGGCCTTATTTGCAAATGTGGAGAGGTGTGTGGGTACCTTTTTGCAAAATTGTCATAGTTTCTTTCCTATCCGTCAGATATAAATCGGATGGCCTATATTGCAGGATGGCAGGCACACCATCATCACCAACTCTGTTTTTTATAAGAGTGTATTTTATCCCTAGTCTTATAAAAAGCATAGTCGGTGATGATCGTGTGCCTGCCATCCTGCAATATAGGCCGTCTGATCTATATCTGACGGAAAGGAAGGAAACTATGGCAATTTTGCAAAAAGATACCCACACCCCTCTCCACACTTGCAAATAAGGCCTTCCCTTGTTCATCCTTTTCACCCACAAGATAAACTTCTCATACAAATGCATCTTGATGTTCCGTGCAACGCAGGGGCATCTTGCAAGTATTTTATAAGAGTGTAGATGTAGAGTAGATACAAGCCGACAGGTGGGCCCGATGGTAGTGAGATAATGTGATGCAACACTAGAGGTGCCACGTGGAGTGTTTAACTGGTCAACTAGTCGTGTCTTGAGCAAATACAGAGTTGTACGGTGAGCCCGTGACTGTATAATAACCACAAAACATAAATTGTAACCGTAATGAGTGGATTCTGAAGTCCAATGTACGTATCGTGCTTTCGCTTCAAATACAATGATCGTCACTGTATATATCGTGAGAGAAAGATGAAACATGCGTGAATGTGCTGGGGGCTTACTTTTAGAGGACCTGGAGATAGTTTGTGTGCGTACGTGAAAGGGGCGTAGAGGGGGGGGGTATGCGATGGAGAGAGAGAGATGCTCTTCGTTTCTCTTTAGTATGACTAACTTTATATATAGTATAAAAATATACAAATTGATAGTGCGGAATAAATATCATTGTGGGCACCATGCAATGCAAGCGTTCATACTCCTCCATATTACTTTGTAATGTTGTATATATGTAGAAATTCTAAAATATTTTTTGGCCACACTTTATTCAAAAGCAATGTTGTATGCGAAATAAACGTGAAGAGAGGGCTTTTTAGATCAATGCGGTACGGGATGTAACATGTGTGAATGTGTAGTTGATGCATTTGGCAGGGCCTAGAGAGGTATGTGTGTGTATTACGTATTC
>NC_057802.1:424271868-424294339 GCF_018294505.1 Triticum aestivum | reverse complement strand
GATAGCATGAGAAATGAGAGTGGTCTAGAGAGAGAGACGAATATGACGTCATGGCGAGAGATTCCCTTGAGTGTGTATATGCAAGGGGGGAGTGGATAGAGGCACTAGGAGAATGTATTTTTTGTGTGTGGTGTCTGTGTTGGTATGTGTGGGTGTGAGAAGATAACGAGACGTGGGGGCAGAGGGTGTGTCACCGCGTGAGGTCCGGTGGGTCGAGGTGAGGCCCTTTGTTCAGTTCCGTCCTGCGCCACATTGGTCGGCCCGTGACGCATTTAGGGAGACCCATGGATGACTAGTCGTACAAGACAAAGATATCATAATTGTGAAGGACTCTATGTCCACTGACAAAGCCGGCTAGGATTTGTAACCCTAGGTTCTCAGACTAAGGTAACCCCTTTATCTCTGATATTACTATTCATCCAACCTAACTTTAAGGGGCATCCTACAGAATGCTCTGCTATAATCATACTCGTCGATTAGGAAGAGAGGTGTGAGACAATGCGTGAGAGACATGCCTAAAGATAATGTGCATACAGGAGACACGTAGGCAGGTCTATGTATATAGAAAGGGTCGATGGGGATTGTGCGTGTGTATGCTTGCGAGAGGAAGAGTGCTTGTGATAAAGGTTAGTGAAAACAGTCGTAAATGGTTACGAGAGGGAGGGAGGGTTATATCGAGAGCATGTGTGCGAGAAAGACACCTCGGGAGAGAGTGTGTGAGCATGTGTGAGAGACCACCGATGGAGAGTGAAACTACACGTACAAGACTGCTGTACACATTGATTAAAGATATAAATTGTATCCAAATATTAGGATGGGATCATGATATTTGCAATTCGCGTAAGGAACGGTCATTGATCCATTAGACATCTAGATTCTATCAAATTTGAGCATCTCTATGTTATTATTCGACACAATTGATCCACATAGTTAGTATTTTGAACTCCAGACAATGCATCGCTTTAGCAATCGAATATAAACGTGAGTATAGTTCATGTTGTGTGTGTAAAGCACATTATACATACGAAAGTTACACAATGAACATTATAAATAGCTACCTATGAACTAGCATACATTTGAATTCAACTTAAGGTGGTTTAAAAAAATCGAATTCAACATGAAGTCCATTCAATTATTTGAATTTGATATCATGGCATTTGTAAATCATACCTAAATTATGGGGGCACCAATCTTTGCTCTAATTTTGCACATAATAGCATATGTAGTCGTGTACAAAATAGATTAAAATTTAGCTCCTCCATTCCAAAATAATCGTAGTTATAGGATTTTCAAGTGTCAAAATTTCAAAAAGAAGCGGATAATTTAATGAGGTTTTCAAACATACAAGGTCAAATTTAACGTTGTCTATTTATGTCAATCCTCAAAGTTCAAGAGTACTCTAAACGTGAATGCTTGTGTTTCAAAATTTCGAACGAAGCACCAAAAGAGCCTCTACTCACCCGAAACCGCGTGAGACCAATGTTTGGTAGTACAAGGAAATTACTTTTCTAATAACTCCGACCCGTGAAACCTACCGGCCCGACGTCCAAAGGTCTAAACCGGGGTAGGTTTGTAGCTTCATCTAGACGCCACGCAACCGCCTCCGAAAAACATTCATACACAATGGCCGCCTAAGCACACATGCGCGCGGCCGAAATCGCTCCCACCCACTATCTGGGACACCTGGGATTACCATCCTACCCCCGACCCGCAGTAGGTCCGAAATTTAAGAGGGGGGCAAAGTTTGTACTTTCCCCAAATTTCAAACAAGCGCGTCCCATCTTCTGTTCAAAAAAGCCAAAAACAAGCGCGTCCCAGACCGAAACATGGTTCTCCCCCTCCCCCCGCCTACCCGTCCGATTCCCCATTCGTACTCTGTGGGCGCAAAAACTACCTATCCACCAGCCGCGAAACCCCGGCGTCCTCCGTCCGCCACCCCATTCCACCCATCAACCGCCGCCCTCCTCCATCACGCCGGAGCCGATACCCCGACGTCGTCGTCCACCGCAACCTCAACCGCAACGCCCTCCACGGCTAGTAGTTGAAGACGAGGCCGAGCCGTCCGTACCCGAGCCAGTTCAACCACGCCATCCTGCGCCTCACCGCTACCGCTCCAACTTCGCCACCCTCCACCGCACCGGAGCTGTTCCTGCTACGCCGTCCTTTGCCGCCTCGGATCTGCTTCCCCTCTGCCGACATACGGCCACGGCAACACACTCAACAATTTGGCCATGGGTTCGTCCAAGTCTGCACCCTCCTCCAAAACATCGGTTTCCCCGGCAAAAAGAAGAAGATCGGCGCGGCATGTGGAGGAGACCACATCGGCAACCGAAAATGGTACTCCTCTTCCCTTATTTGTGCAAATCTTACGTGTGTGCTTGCACGGTATTCATCCCACAGAAGACACTAGTTGACCGCTTCTTCTTGATACTAGTTGTTCCTAGTTACTCGCGATGCACAAGGTTTATCCTCATATAATATTTCACCTTAGCTAGAGGTCCGTCGCCCCCTGGATTTCAATTCCTGGTCAGTTGATTCCCAATTAACGGAAGCATTCCCCGGCGTAACAGGCGCTAGTCCACCTATTAAGCCGGGGAAGCAGCGCCTCTGTGTTTATCTTAGTTGTGTGTGGGGCCTAGAGCTGCTGGCGCCTGATCTGGACGTCGGCCGTGATTAAAGGGATGGCCTAGGGGCGCTGCCAAGCACGGCGGTGGTGTGAGGTCGAGGGGAGGGCGGGGCGGCGGAGGCAGGGGTCTGGGCCGGTGGTCGCTGGCGGTTCGAGAAAGATCGTCAAAGTGACTGGCGGGAGGTAGACGAAGGCCATCTGCCCGTTCCTTATAGTTCGGACGGTTCATAAAAAAATCGACCAACCTATTTATTTTCAGTCGACTGTTATCTTGATAGGACCACATGTGGTGGTGTGCTGGAGGAGTACCTGCATTTCCCAGCCATCCCAATGCTCATATATTACAAAATCATACGGAGTAGAATCTAACTTTGTTTGCCATGCAATGTTGTAGAGCTATCATATGTCTTCTGTCATTTATTTTTCAGCCACCTGCTATCTGCTACTTTTACAGTGCACTAGTTCTGCACACACTTCACCCATACTCTCACTATTGTGTTTTTATGCAAGGGTATTTCAGACTCTGCTGCCTTGACAGAAGCAGAAAAGAAAAGAGAGAAGCCGCTCCAGCGTGGTACGCGGCTAGGACAGACACGTTTGAGCCTTATAAAGGGTGCATTGTCAGCAGATGGAGATGGTAAACGTAGCTCTGGAGTTGATGACCTCGCTCGCCATGAACCATCATCCCAGGTGCTTCCTTTAACTTCGCGGTATCATATGTGGTTGCATGTTGCATATGGTGTCTAGCTTGTATTCGAAAGGCCGAAGTCGGTCTTTATTAAGATAAGGAAAGATATTTTTTACATGAGCCACCATCCCGGGAGCACCAGAAGACAAATAGCTAGTCAGGGCACTGGCCGAGCCAGTGACATGCCCAGCACAGACATGCATCACCTGGAAGCCAACTAAAAAGCCACGATGGTGGCGAAGTAGCCCGCCTCCCACCAGGCTCTCAGGTCCTAGATGATCATGCTCACCACTCCAGCCGGATGTCTAGCTTGTATTGCTTCCAATTTGGTTAAATTGCATCTGCTTAGCTTACACACTATACCTTTGAATATGACACGCCTTCCTATTTTTGGTACATACTAGTACATCTGTCTATTAACCATGTTCTTACATCAAACTAATGTTCTTGTGTATCCCTCATCAATCACTTATGATGAGGCAGTCAAGCCAGTGGACTAATGTGATAAAAGATCCTCATTTAAAGAATGCAGCGACAGCCTCCCCACATGATTCTCAAGAAACAGCAAGGCTAGATGAAGATAGTGAATATAGCTCTATAGTTGATTACCGCATTTCCCCTACACTAGCATCGCAGGTGCTTGCTCTAACTTGGCAGCATGATATGTGGTTGCATGTTGCATATGGTGTCTAGATTGTAATTCTTCTAATCTGGTTAAATTGCATGTGCTATTTCCTTATTTTATAGTTTATACCTGTTAATGTGACATGCCTTCCTGTTTTTAGTACATAGTACATCTGTCTATTAAGCATGTCCTCACATAAAACTATTGTTTTTTTGTATCCCGCATAAATCAATATGACGAGACACCTTCAGTATATGCAGTGTGATATTAGTTGCATCTTTGATATGATTTATAGCATGCGCTGCTTCTAATTTGTTGAATTGCCATTTATGATGGGACACTTTTAACTTGGCAGAGTCATATTGGTTGCATCTTTCATGTGGTGTCTAGCTTGCATTGCTTCTTATTTGTTGGAATAGTTTCTGCTTAGTTTACACAAACAGTTGTGAACATGCCATGCCGTCCTGTTTTTCGTACATATTCCATCCTGGTATCATGTGTTTGCCTTACATCAAAGTAGTGATTGTTAGTATCATGCATGAATGAGTTCTGAAGAGAGAATTTTATTGCTTTTTCTTGTCGGTTTTACTGGACAATTCAAAATCAATAAAGCGGAAGGAAGTTAGCAAGGCAGCGGATAAAGGTGCTCCTTCCAAACGGAGGGCCTCTACAGTTTCTACTCCTCCATCCCCCCAAGATGATTTCCAAGACAACACATGCATAGACACTCAATGTAGCTGTGTTTATGATGAGCACGTATCCCCTAGTGCACCATCACCGGTGCTCCCTCTAACTTGGCACTGTTATATGTGGTTGCATGTTATGTGTGATGTCTAGCTTGTATTGCTTCTAATTTTGTTGAATTCCATCTGCTTAGTTTACACATTATACTTGAATAAGACACGTGTTCCTGTTTCTAGAACATACAATATCTGTCTATCACACCATGTTCTTACATCAAATTACTACTATTGTGTAACCTGCAACAATCACTTATCATAAGACACGTTTGACTTTGGAGTGTGATATAGGTTACATCTCGCATTCTTTTCTAGCTTGTACTACTAATCTGTTGAAATGGCACTTATGACGAGACAGTTTTAACTTGGTAGAGTGATATTCGCTGCATCTTTCATATGGTGTCTAGCTTACATTGCTTCTAATTGTTGAAATGCCTTCTCCTTAGTTTACACATCATAAGCTGTGAATATGCAATGGCACTAATGACGAGAGACCTTTAACTTGATAGTGTGATGTTGTTTGCATCTTGCATATGATATATTTCTTGTATTGCTTCACATTTGTTTAAACGGCATTTATGATGAGACACTGTTAACTTGGCAGAGCGATATTTGTAGCATCTTTCATATGGTGTCTACCTTCCATTGCATTGCTTCTAATTTAGTGAAATGTCTTCTGCTTAGTTTACACATCATAGTTCTGGTTATCTCATGCCGTCCTATTTTTCTTACATATTACATCCTCCTATCATGTGGTTGTCTAACATCAAAGTTCAGTTCGTCTATATCACGCATCAATTTGTTCTGAAGAACTAAATTGTTATTCGTTTTTCTTGTCGGCTTGACTTAACATGGCACAAAGAAAGAGGAAGCAAGACAGAATGACAGGGAAAGGGAAGCGGAAGAATCCTGCAGATTCTGCTGGTACTGATGGTGCAACAGAAGGTCAAAGTCCAGCAGAAAGTTGTACCGACAGGGTATCCCGTGCTAAACGAGCTGCAGAACAAGCCAAATGGAAACAAATAGCTGCCACCAAACAAGCAGAGACAACCCTAGTTGTTGCAACACATTCCACAGTACCACCAGCTGCACGATTTACTCGTTGGTCAACTCAGCTAGCACGCTCCCAAGCTCCCTTGCCACCTGACACTACTTCTGAAGCACTCTTGACACAAGATGAGTTGGCAAGATCAGATGAACTTTGTGAGCTTCAACAGCAAGAAGGTAGTTGCTGGAGTCAAGTTACAGTTGCATGCTTCTTTATATGTAGTCTCACAGTTTGATGTACACTAACACTTCCTATGTTTGTTGTTGGACTAGCACCTAGGCGCAAGAGGAAACAAACATCAGGGATAATGCTCGATAGGTTAACTAAATCTAGAGGAGGAAGAATGGAGATCCGTTTTGAGGCAGGTTTAAAAAGGTCACGTGATGTTACAGAGTCAGCCAAGTTAGTATCAGAGGCAACGGTTGCTGTTAGGTGTCATGTACGTATCCTCCCAACATGGATTCAATACAGGAATGACAAAGACGAAACCCAGTTCAACACCTTCCTCGACCATTTATCTGTAAGTATGGTTATGTATGGAAACTAGTAATATCGTCTTGCTCTGTCCAATACTTTCTAGGTTGCTGATAATGAGACTCCCATAATTTTCAACAGATGAGGTTCAAGTTAGATAGCCAAGATGATGCAACCAGACAAGCTTGCACCCATGTTTTCAAGTCTGCTCTGCGACAGTATCGGTATAACTTGAGGAAAACTCACTTTGAAGGCAAGGCTAACAGTGAACTTGCCCAAACATCTCCAGTGGAAAATATATCTGATGAAGACTGGAGTGGCCTCGTTAAACACTGGTCCGATCCGAAGTATTAGGTACATTATATATATGTGATCAGATCACATGTTGAAGTCCTATTTATGCATGTGCCACACAAATCTATCTTCTTGTAGGTGAACTGTTCAAATAACAAGGTCAACCATACGAAAGTGAAATTCCAACAGACAACAGGATCTCGTAGCTATATTGCACACTTCGAGGCTCTTGTAATTAGCTGATGTTTCACTCTTTTCGCTGTACCATATTATCAGATCTATATTGACTTGTTCCAAATGTAGAGGAAAGCCCGCAAAGACCAAAAAGTACCTGAACCAAATGCTGTGGAAATCTTCAAGGACTGTCACACCAGCAAGAAGAAGGGCATGAGTACACCAGTCAAAGCCGATGTTGTAAGTCCTTAATCCTCATGCCTTTTAACTACTACTTACTCTGACTTGTGCCTTGAACTGCATGGTTTGCAGCCAATGTCTATTACTCTTTTCAATTTTATACACAATTGTCTTAGCGTATCATTGCACCTTACAAGGTTTAAAAGAGAGGAGTGATGTTCCTTTGATCTTGACCTATAATCTAGTTCCATGCTGGACTTGCCCACACAACGTTACAATTGCATGTTTGTCTGTTCTCGGTTGTTTTGTGATATGAATGATGTCATACTATGCTTATCATATTATAAACTTCGTCTCTTTATCCTTAGCCCTCAATACAATGTGAAGAAATAGACAACACATTAGCGATGGTACATGGTCATATGTTTGGAACCTGGTTTTATTATGTACTTTGTAATAAAATACAACTATTATTTTACATGGGTTCACCAGAATAAGTTCTGTATATAGACCAAAGCTATTTTGTTTGGTTTTGCTGTCTCCTTAATATCTTCTGTTCTGGTACTACTAATGTAAAATCTCAACTTTTCAGCGAGCTATGGAAAAAATGGTGGAACCACCACCTTCTGAAGGTGGCGAGGCAACTATAACCGCAATGTCAGCTCTTGCTGCAGTGGGTCAGTACCTGTCCACTAACAGTGCCAAAAGCATGTTCCTGCGTAATACTGGCTTGGTTGTTAAGGTAATCTCGTCCAAACTGCCTCATGATCAAGATATGCAAGCTCAAAACAATGTTGTACTGCGCTCCAGACACAAGTCCATTCCCTAACAGAGACCCTTTGTGAAACAAGGAGAGACATTGTTCGATGTTGTCAAGATATGCATGGTTTTGAAACCAGACTATCAGACTTTTGCTATGTTGTTCAGGGGCCTAGGAGAACTGAAGGCGAAGTTTATGGTGCTCCATCGGACAATACAACATGAAAACGTAACAGCCAGGTCAAATGAACTGAGCTTCTGAACTTCTGGTGGTGCATTTATCTGCTAGACTGTTAACTTTTATGCCAACCTTCCTTTTGTTTTATAGTTGTAATTTGTTTTGGTGCGATATAAAATTTGTTCTTAACGTGCAGCCACCGGCTGAAGAAAACAGCAAGCCATTTTTGTATAGTGTAGGGTGTTCCCTATATTTGCACTGGTGGCGAACTTTGATGCCCACCGGCTGTAGTTAACATGGGCCTCTTACGGCCCGTAGAAACAATGGGCCTTCTAAGGGCCGTAGAAACAATGGGCCTTCTACGTGGCATAGAAACAATGGGCCTTATACGGGCCGTAGACACAATGCACCTTCTATGGGCCGTATCATCAATGGGCCTTCTACAGGCCGTATGATCGGTTGGCCAAACGTGGGCCAATAATAGACCACATTATGGTCGTAAATGGGCTAGAGTTGAAATTGTCCGTTCATGGGCCGACCATAATGGGCCGTCGTTAATCGGCCGTATTTTGATGACGCTATGAAAATGGCCCAACGTATTAAGGGGCCACAAACGGGCCGACTGTAACCACGGGCTGAATTTGGCCCACAAGCAGAAAATGACAGTAACGGGCCGTAAGTAAACAACTGTGGAAATGAGCCCAAGAATAAATGGGCCCCGACAAGGCCAAAAGATAACATGGGCTGGAAACGGCCCAACGGAATAATGGGTCGTTAATGGGTATAAAGTGATACACTGTTCATTACGGGCCAGTTTCACCACGTGCCAGTAATGGGTATAAAGTGATACACTGTTCATTACGGGCCAGTTTTACCACGGGCCGTTAATGGGACGAGAGTAATAAGGCCTCATATGGGCCGAAAGACGTCATGGGCCATACATGGGCCGGAAGTTAAAAACGGGCTGGAATTATATTGGACGGCCCAGATGACGCTACTAGGCATAATTCGGAGAGGCCGTAAACGAGCCCTGGGTTAGCAGGCTGTAAATGGGCTATATGCGAATAGGCCGTTAACAGGCTTGCCGTAGGCTGGCCCGCCACCTTTTGACCAAGCAAACGGGCCGGCCTTTTCACAGGAATGGGCCTCTGTTGGGCCATGCCACATGTCGACGTATCATAGGCGCTTTGGGTCCAATGAGTGGATGACATTTGTCCCAACGGTGAGCCGACACGTGTTTCCTCTAGCCAATCATGATTTTACACGTGGAAAATCCCCATTGGTTGGGGATGTTAACGGGTTATCAGATCCAAAACCGGACCCGATAGCTTAACGACGTTCCGTTACGTTGGATGCCACGTGTCGGTCACCCTTGATGAAAGCACTTCTGTGACGCGCGATTTATCGTCATGGAAGTGGACACTTCCGTGATGATAATTTTGGTAATATCATGGAACACTTCTACGACAGCACAGGTATGACTATCTTGATTCTGCCATAAAATCGTCATGGATGTACATGCATGACAGAAAACGCGACCTACTGTGACAAACACGTATCATCACGGAAGTGTATTTTTTTGTAGTGCTGCCTCTCGATACAGACAACAACCATGAAGGCAAGGTAGTTAAGGACGAGATACGTACGCAGGGTTTGATGTAGGTCGAACCTAGCAATCCGAGCATCTAGGAGGGAATCCTGACAACACATTCGAGCTTTGGTTGACCGACATTTGACGGTGACCGGCCCTAACACGAACTAGGAGGAATCCATTCATGGCCAACACATACCCCGCATTATCGGTCAAAGGGATGATATATATACACTCGGGGAGCCCACAGATATCCGTGTCATCACAAAAAACCGCACAAGGGAGACGTGGTCGATCAGAAGACCCCGTATACACTGCATGCGGCCCGAAAATATGTATGGGTACGATGGTGTATGATGTGTTTAAATCCCAAATGCACAACTTCGATGGGCCACCAACTTGACAAGTCAATCGCATATGACCCTGAACTTGTCAATGATAGACCGGCGATTGGTTAAAGACGGAGGACCATCTTAAAAGGCTTTGCAAAACGGTTTAACTCAGTGGCCTGGCAGCCCATGAAAAGCCTCGCATTTGGGCCTGGCAGCCCTTGAAAAGCCTCGACTACAAGTTTTCCTCTGGGTTTTATTGATCAGTTTTTTGTTTCTCCCTTATTAAGGTTTTGAGCTAAACCGGCGTCCCAAGGCCCGGCCTGATTATAAGGCATCCGTATGAACTGGTGGTTATCATAAGCATCACTTATTATATACCAGCATAACATGGTTTGAGTTATGAATACTCAGTATTTGGGTCGTCACCCTTATTACAAGAATGTTGGTAAACCAACAAAGTGATTCAATATCACAGGTATGATATGTTTCATATTTCATTATTTAAAAGCTATGGTTATCAACCTTGGTTATATATTGGGCATTATGACCCGTCCGGCGGTAAACCGCCTGGACAGTTTTCACTTTGTTTTATGCAGAAACAGGGCTGTATAAAACCGATAAAGATCATCAGCAAACATAGCATGATGGATTAACAACATTGTGTGCAAACAAGTATGCACGATGGCATATCAGATCAACTATTCCAGCTAGCCTATTACAAGGCATTTTGACTGCCCAAAAGAATGATTGTTTTTCATAAGGATGGCAAAAGGAACAAATTAAACCGGCTTCCGGATTATGCTTCAGGTTGATGTGAAGGTTGCGGATCTTCCTGCGCCGGTTCATCCTCCTTCTCTCCACGCAATGGCTGGAAGTTAATGGTTGTCCAATCAATTCCTGTTAAGGCTTGAAAGACAGCTTCGTCGTGTATAAGATCAGACGGTTCAACATCAGGAGCGTAAGTGTGCTTACGGATCGGCGGGATCAGATTTTCCACATCATAAGTTGGAGCACTTATTCGCTTGCCGCTGGCATCATATACATTCTGATAAATTGACAAGTTAGTATCTTCAGCCAACTTACTTGCCAGTGGTCGCATCTCTCACGTGATAGCCCGGAGATCATCATTGCTGAATTCTGAACCGTCCTCTTTTTGGCTTGGATAGCCATTACCAATATCTTCCGGATCAAGGTCAGAGATCCAGGACTTGGCGCGCGTCAGTGCAGTAAGGGCACCGGACCTAGCAGCGGATTTCTTCAATTCCACAATCCAGGCAGGCATCATAGACAATTTTTCCAGTGTTTCCTTGATTAGCGACGGTGGTGGATGTTTATTGGAAGCTGTGCAGATGGCCCGTTGCACGCCGGTATAAAGCTGCTCTGCCAAAGTATAGACGGCCTTCAATTTTTTGTGCATATCTGCGCCAAGATGAGTAACACGGCTACCTGCAAAAGGATCAAATTATTATTAAACCGGAAGTTTTTATAACTGGTGTTGTTACAGATTGGTGAAGAGGTTGTTACCAAAGATGGCAGAGGTCATAACATCAATCTGCCGCTTCAGGCTGCTCAGCTCCTTTGTGGCCGTTTTAAGGGCGTTTTCTGCATCTTCTGCCCGCTTTAATAAGGTGGCTTTTTCAGTTTCCCACTCTGCCCGTTTGCCTTTGAAGGTTTCCTTCAGCTGCTCCATGGTTGTTAAAGCGGTGGTCAGCGTGCTCTTGACTTTGCAAGTTTCATCTTGCTGAGACTTAATGTTCCCTTGGAGATCAGTGATTTGGGAGTCTTTTTTGGACAACTCAGTCTGCAACATACAAATAATAAGTTACAACATTGAAGTCCCAAGCACATAACAAGTTATCTACTTGACACTTGGGGGCTAATGCGGATTGCTTCTTATCAGCTATTCATTTGAAGTCTCAAGCACATAACAAGTTATCTACTTGACACTTGGGGGCTAATGCGGATTGCTTCTTATCAGCTATTCATTTGAAGTCTCAAGCACATAACAAGTTATCTACTTGACACTTGGGGGCTAATGCGTATTCATTCAGATTCAGGTGGATTGTCATCATTATAAGTGGTGAGATTAATAAGATGTACCGGTTCAATCTAAAAGATATAAGCCGGTTCATGGGGGCTACACCAGAAAAATGCAAATATCGATTCAAGACCCGGTTCAAACCAATATTATGAACCGGCCCTTGGGGGCTACTGGAGTTGATACATTGGACCAGTTCTAACAAAAGGACTATTGGAATATTTATGCAAAGGGAAAGTGACAATTACCTCATACCGCTCCTTCATCAGGCCTACTAAACCGGCTTCAAAGTCGCGGTTTGTATACAGGCGGTTTAGAAAACCAGAATGTAGTTCTTGAGCGCTGAGGTTGGAATAGTTGGATAGCTCGGATTTCCATTTCCCTTTATCCATAGCAGAAATTTCTTTGGCGCTATGCTTTGATAAAGCAACAGGACGACCAGGGGAGCTGAAACCAAGGCCAGTTATGACAACATCATTGTCTGTAGTCTTGGCAGGACTTGGCGGTTTATCAGATGCTTTAGCCGGGCTCGACGGATCAACAGTTGGACTAAGTGGATCAGTTGACTGGCTTGGCGGATTATTTTCTACCGGTTCAACAAGTGTATCAGTTGCTTGAGGTTTCGGATTATCGATAACAGTGTTAGCCTCCGGGTCAATAGCCTCTGGAATTTCCTCCGGTTCAGTAGCCGGTTCATGGTCGGTTGGCCTATTCAATTTAGCATTTTTGCTTGGTCTGGCTTTAGCACTAAAAGAGAGCAGACACGAAGATCAATATGACAAAATAATACAAGACCAAAGAGTTAAGAGTATATTATGCTTACCCAGGGACGGTTTTCAGAGGAGGAAGTTGTGTCACTGATGACTCACCGGAAGATGAATGGGAAGTTCCCTGATAATTTGAGTCAGATGGATTAAGAGGATATTGGATGTAACCCTTTTTAGGGTAAAGGATATCAGGAGTATAAGCAACCTCTTGGCGGCGTTTGCGAACCGGCGAATTTGGTAAACCGGAGGAGGACACCACTTGGCCGCTGTGTCGAGTTGTACGGCGAGCTTTATGCTACTGCGTCTTTAAAAGAAAGTGCGGGTCCACATAAGAAAGAGGGCATGAAAATTTTACTTTCCGAACGGCTCGATGGATTCTTGGTACTGGCACAGGATCAGAATCAGAAGAAAGAATAGTTACCTCATCAGCATGGCTGGCTTCCGTTTCATCTTGAGAATGATCATTGTCAATAAGGTGTATAAAAAGTGAACTGAGAGAGTCAAGTTCTACCTCTGAATCCGGATCATCATCAATAATAGGCTCGGACGGTTCAACGTTCCTTCTTTTCGCAGGCTTTTTTGAAGCCTTGATCTTAATCCGAGGATTCTTCACCGGTTTATTTTGTGAGTTTCTCTTCCAGAATGGATCATCGGCCTGCATATACAAATAATAAGTCATCAAAGGAGAAATTTAACAAAGGATGGATAAAGGCAGAAATATGGTAGATTATACCTTTGGCGGTTTATTGGCAGCATAGAAAGGACTAAGCCCGGTTTTGCTGCATGCATCTATTGGCTCATTAAGCATCTTTTTAACAGCTTCATTGACTTCATCATCAGTCAGCTGGATGTCAATGTGGCGTTGCGGGTCTTTCAGATCCCCTGTGTATTCACACATTAAACCGGGCCGCCGGCTTAAAGGTAAAATGCTCCATGAAACCCAACATCGGACAAAATCCACGCCTGTCAGTCCATTTGCAATAAAGGCTCTGAGCTTTGCCAGTTGAGGGGCATATTTTGCTCGCTCTTGGGTGGTCAACCGCTGAGGAAAGGGATGATCTTGAGTAAGCCGGTGTGGACGGTAACCCGGCAAAGGATTTTCATTGGCTGGGGCAGTGTTGCGGCAGTAGAACCAAGTCTAATTCCAGTCTTTAGGATGACTATGGAGCTTGGCATGAGGGAAATCAACATCTCTCCTCTTCTGAATTGAAACCCCGCCTAGTTCAGTATTGGGGCCATCCGTAAACTCCGTACGACGGTTTAGATAAAAGAAATCCCGAAACAGATCAACAGTAGGTTCCTCTTGCAGGTATGCTTCACAGAATACTTGCCAGTCACAAATATTGGATATGGAGTTTGGACCGATATCTTGGGGATGGATTTGAAAGGCGGCGAGCACGTCACGGAAGAATTTTGATCCGGGAGGAGTGAAGCCTCGGCTCAGGTGATCAAATACAATAACTTCTCCGTCTTGGGGTTCAGGAGGAGATTCTAGACCAGGGACTCGCCAATGGATAGTGTTCCTACTTGCTAAAGCGCCCGTTGTAACACAACCAGCCAGCTGCGTCTCCGTAACCCAGGAAGGAATCCAATTACAGGAAAAGAATTGTTTGGCCATTTCTGGTGACAAGCTGGAAAAAAGCACAATATCCTGTTTAAAGTTCATGGTTATTACTTACAAACCGGTGCAATGATGGAAGCACAATATCCAGTTTAAAACATGTTGGCATTTTAACAGAGGGCTAATGGTATATGATGAGTTATCACAGGTTCAAGGATAAACCGCCCACAATGGTAAAGAGGTTACAGATTTACAAAAATTTCTAAGTATGGCGCAAACAGATTTCACAGATCGGTGGTATAAATCTAGATCTGCCACAGTTCTAAAAAGAGGAAATAAATCTAACTTAAAGCCGTGACAGCGGAAGAACATATATGCTTGGATGGGATCTTATGCAGGAAAGAGTGATTTTTGAGGTTTAAAAGGGGCGCTAAACTACTGAAGCTCGCCTTTGCTACCAGATTCGGATCAAAACTAGGCGATCTAGGAAAGAAAAAGATGAACGGTGAAGAACACCGATGAACAGTGGAAACCCTAATGCAGATCTGACGTTCGAGGAGAGGAATACTTACTGGTGCTGCTGAACAGCGGAGGTGCGTCGCAGTTCTCTGGTCAAAACAGGTTGATGCAGTAGCCTGGGTTGGTGCAGACACGCAGGTCGATGGCGGCGGCGGAGTTCGGGCGCTGAGGCGTCGCGAGGAAGAAGAAGAGTTGAAGAGGAAAAGGGGGAGATGGAAAGGGCCCTCGGCCGTATTTATAAGGACGAAAGGATAAGGGTCAAGCGCAAGAATTGAGGAGCCTAACAAACGGATATGTGACAGGTTTGTCGCCTCGATTATCGGAGGCTCATTAATTAAGGTGAAGTATATACCATTTTAAATAATAGGTGATGTCATGACGGTTCATCATGATACTGGATGGTGACGTCATGGGGGTTTACAAGATTTATGCGAAGATATGGAAGAAGAAATTTTCTCAAGGTTTTGGAGATTGACATGAACCAGTTCAAATCAATCTGGGGCCTAATGTTGGGGATATTACTACTAGGTGTAAACCGGCCAAGGAAGTCGGGTTATCCCCATAATGGATTGTTTATACTTAAAGCCCATGAAGACAAGGAGTAAAGCGGTTTACTACAGAGACTCGAAGGCCCAAGGCCCAAAGGTAGATTAAGGCCTGTAGCTATAAACCGGCATGTAACTCATGACTTGTATTGTAAGGTATGACAGAGTAGAGACCGGGCCGGTATGTGTATAAACCGGCATCGGGACTCTGTAAGCCGGCGGGCGTCGACCTGTGTATATAAAGGCACGACCCGGCGGCGGTTCAGGGACAACAAACAACAACTCGAGATCTAGGTAAAGCGATTCCGCTCCTTGATCCTCGAGACCACAGCAATTCCATCACAACTGGACATAGGCTTTTACCTTCACCGCAAGGGGCCGAACCAGTATAACTCCTCGTGTCCTTTGTCCGGTTTAACCCCTTTAAGCTAACCCGTTGCGATGGCTCCATGACTAAGTCCTTTTGCTAGGACATCTGTGGTGACAAACCCACAACAACAACCGTGGTTCTATCTGCATCGACAGGTAGCACGATATTTTCTGAAGACCGTGTTTTTACTCCCACAGATATTGCCATCACCCCCTCCAATTGAAATGTCTGATAAACAAGAAAAGTAATTGAATGTACAGACATTGTAACATAGACAGGTGCAATGGATAGTGATACGTCTGCAACGTATCTATAATTTTTGATTGTTCCATGCTATTATATTATCCATCTAGGATGTTCTATATGCTATTTTATATGATTTTTGGGACTAACCTATTAACCTAGAGCCCAGTGCATGTTCCTGTTTTTCCTTGTTTTTGAGTTTTACAGAAAAGGAATACCAAACGGAGTCCAATTGACATGCCAATTTTGATGGTTTTTTATGGACCAAAAGAAGCCCCCAGAGTAAAATAGTTGGGCCAGAAGAGTCCCGAGCCATCCACGAGGGTGGAGGGCGCACCCTACCCCCCTGGGCGCGCCCCCTGCCTCGTGGATGACTCGGAGACCCCCCTGACATGAGACCGACGCCAAAAATTCCTATAAATACAGAAACCCCCGAAAAGAAACCTAGATCGGGAGTTCCGCTGCTGCAAGCCTCTGTAGCCACCAAAAACCAATCGGGACCCTGTTCCGGCACCCTGCCGGATGGGGGATCCATCACCGGTGGCTATCTTCATCATCCCGGCGCTCTCCATGACAAGGAGGGAGTAGTTCACCGTCGTGGCTGAGGGTATGTACCAGTAGCTATGTGTTTGATCTCTCTCTCTCTCTCGTGTTCTTTATGTGGCACAATCTTGATGTAACGCGAGCTTTGCTACTATAGTTGGATCTTATGATGTTTCTCCCCCTCTATCTCCTTGTGATGAATTGGGTTTTCCCTTTGGAGTTATCTTATCGGATGGAGTCTTTAAGGATTTGAGAACACTTGATGTATGTATTGCGTGGGATACCCGTGGTGACAATGGGGTATTTTATTGATTCACTTGATGTATGTTTTGGTGATCAACTTGCGGGTTCCGTGACCTTGGGACCCTATGCATAGGGGTTGGCACATGTTTTCTTGACTTTCCGGTAGAAACTTTGGGGCACTCTTTGAAGTTCTTTGTGTTGGTTGAATAGATGAATCTGAGATTGTGTGATGCATATCGTATAATCATACCCACGGATACTTGAGGTGACATTGGAGTATATAGGTGACATTAGGGTTTTGGTTGATTTGTGTCTGAAGGTGTTATTTTACTACAAACTCTAGAGCTGTTTGTGACACTTATAGGAATAGCCCAATGGATTGATCGGAAAGAATAACTTTGAGGTGGTTTTGTACCCTACAATAATCTCTTTGTTTGTTCTCCGCTATTAGTGACTTTGGAGTGACTCTTTGTTGCATGTTGAGGGATTTTTATATGATCTAATTATGTTATCCTTGTTGAGAGAACTTGCACTAGTGAAAGTATGAACCCTAGGCCTTGTTTCGAAGCATTGCACTACTGTTTGTGCTCACTTTTATCATTAATTACCTTGCTGTTTTTATATTTTCAGATTACAAAAACCTATATCTACCATCCATATTGCACTTGTATCACCATCTCTTCGCCGAACTAGTGCACCTATACAATTTACCATTGTATTGGGTGTGTTGGGGACACAAGAGACTCTTTGCTATTTGGTTGGAGGATTGTTTGAGAGAGACCATCTTCATCCTACGCCTCCCACGGATTGATAAACCTTAGTTCATCCACTTGAGGGAAATTTGCTACTGTCCTACAAACCTCTGCACTTGGAGGCCCAACAACGTCTACAAGAAGAAGGTTGTGTAGTAGACATCAAGCTCTTTTCTGGCGCCGTTGCCGGGGAGGCTAGGTAAGCGGCACTAACACCCCGTCAACTAAGCTCTTTTCTGGCGCCGTTGCTGGGGAGGTGAGTGCTTGAAAAGCTATATCTTTAGATCTTGCAATCGAATCTTTTAGTTTCTTGTTTTATAACTAGTTTAGTTTATAAAAGAAAACTACAAAAAATGGAATTGAGGGTGCCTCATATGCTTCATTTTTTTAATATCTTTCGTGAAAATGATGGGAAGGAAAATTGTGCTCAAGTGTTAGAAGAAGAATGCATTAAAATGTTTGACACTAAATATTTGAATGATGAGCATGATTGCAATGTTGTTAGTATGAATTCTATGAATATCCATGATGCTAATAATATGCAAAGCCACAAGCTTGGGGATGCTATGTTTGATGAAGATGATATTTTTTGTCCCCCAAGTTTTGATGAGCAAATTTACTATGATGAAAGCATGCCTCCTATCTATGATGATTATTGTGATGACATGTATGCTATAAAGAATAATTATAACCATGAAACTTCTCATCTTGATTTTAATTTTCAATCACATGATAGTTATTTTGTTGAGTTTGCTCCCACCACTATTCATGATAGTAAATTTGCTTATGTGGAGAGTAATAAAATTTCTATGCTTGTGCATCATGAGTAATGCTTTATGTGATGATTATATTGTTGAATTCATTCATGATGCTACTGAAAATTATTATGAGGGAGGAATATATGCTTGTAGGAATTGCAATAATATCAAGTTTCCTCTCTATGTGCTTAAAATCTTGAAGTTATGCTTGTTTTGCTTTCCTATGCTAGTTGATTCTTGTTCCCATAAATTGTTCTCACAAAATCCCTATGCATAGGAAGTGGGTTAGACTTAAATGTGCTAGTCATATTCTTCATGATTCTCTCTTTATGTTTCAATTCTTATCTTTTATGTGAGCATCATTGAAATCATCTTGCCTAGCTAGGGGCGTTAAACGTTAGAGTTTGTTGGGAGGCAACCCAGTTTTATTTTTGTTCTTTGTCTTTTGCTCCTGTTTAGTAATAAATAAACTATCTAGCCTATGGTTAGATGTGGTTTTATGTTTTAATTAGTGTTTGTGCCAAGTAGAACCAATAGGATCTTCTTGGGTGATAGTTGTTTGATCTTGCTGAAAAAGACTGAAACTTTGTGCTCACGGAAATAATTGTTAAAATTCACCAGAACGTGATAAAATGCTAATTCTTTTTGCAGAAGATCAATATACAAATTATCCAGGTTGTCCTAGATTTTCAGAATTTCTGGAGTTCCAGAAGTATTCAAACAAATCAGATTGCTACAGACTGTTATGTTTTTGACAGATTCTGTTTTCTATGTGTTGTTTGCTTATTTTGATGAATCTATGAGTAGTATCGGAGGGTATGAACCATAGAGAAGTTGGAATATAGTAGATATTACACCAATATGAATTTAGAATGATTTCACAACAGTACCAAAAGTGGTGATTTATTTTCTTATACTAACGGAGCTTACGAGTTCTCTGTTGAGTTTTGTGTTGTGAAGTTTTCAAGTTTTGGGTAAAGATTCGATGGACTATGGAATAAGGAGTGGCAAGAGCCTAAGCTTGGGGATGCCCAAGGCACCCCAAGGTAATATTGAAGGACAACCAAGAGCCTAAGCTTGGGGATGCCCTGGATGGCATCCCCTCTTTCGTCTTCGTTCATCGGTAACTTTACTTGGAGCTATATTTTTATTCACCACATGATATGTGTTTTGCTTGGAGCATCATTTTATTTTCTTTTGTTTTGCTTTCTGTTTGAATAAAATACCAAGATATGAAATTATTAAATGTTAGAGAGTCTTCAAATAGTTGCATAATTATTCGACTACTCATTGATCTCCACTTATATCTTTCGGAGTAGTTTGTCGTTTGCTCTAGTGCTTCACTTATATCTTTTTAGAGCATGACGGTGGTTTTATTTTGAAGAAATCGATGAACTCTCATGCTTCACTTATATTATTTTGAGAGTCTTTAGAACAACATGGTAATTTTCTTTGGTTATGAATTTAGTCCTAATATGATGGGCATCCAAGAGGGAGATAATAAAAACTTTCATATAAAGTGCATTGAATACTATGTGAAGTTTGATTCCTTATGATTGTTTTGAGATATGAGGATGGTAATATTAGAGTCATGCTAGTTAGTAGTTGTGAATTTGAGAGATACTTGTGTTAAAGTTTGTGAGTCCCGTAGCATGCACGTATGGTGAACCGTTATGTAACGAAGTTGTAGCATGATTTATTTGTTGATTGTCTTCCTTATAAGGGGCGGTCAGGGACGACCGATGGTCTTTTCCTACCAATCTATCCCCCTAGGAGCATGCGTGTAGTACTTCGTTTTGATAACTAATAGATTTTTGCAATAAGCATGTGAGTTCTTTATGACTAATGTTGAGTCCATGGATTATACGCACTCTCACCCTTCCACCATTGCTAGCCTCTCTTATGTCGCACAACTTTCGCCGGTACCATACACCCACCATTTACCTTCCTCAAAACAGCCACCATACCTACCTATTACGGCATTCCCATAGCCATTCCGAGATATATTGCCATGCAACTTTCCACCGTTCTGTCTATTATGACATGCTCCATCATTGTCATATTGCCTTGCATGATCATGTAGTTGACATCGTATTTGTGGCAAAGCCACCATTCATAATCTTTTTCATACATGTCACTCTTGATTCATTGCACATCCCGGTACATTGCCGGAGGCACTCATATAGAGTCATATTTTGTTCTAAGTATCGAGTTGTAATCCTTGAGTTGTAAATAAATAGAAGTGTGATGATCATCATTATTAGAGCATTGTCCCGTGTGAGGAAATAAAAAAAGAGGCAAAAGAAGCCAAGGAAAAAAAAGGGAGGCCAAATAAGCCAAACAAAAAAAAGAGAAAAAGAGAGAAGGGACAATGCTACTATCCTTTTTCCACACTTGTGCTTCAAAGTAGCACCATGATCTTCATGATAGAGAGTCTCTTATTTTGTCACTTTCATATACTAGTGGGAATTTTCGTTATAGAACTTGGCTTGTATATTCCAATAATGGGCTTCCTCAAAATGCCCTAGGTCTTCGTGAGCAAGCAAGTTGGATGCACACCCACTTAGTTTCTTTTGTTGAGCTTTCATACATTTATAGCTCTAGTGCATCCATTGCATGGCAATCCCTACTCACTGACATTGCTATCTATTGATGGGCATCTCCATAGCCCATTAATACGCCTAGTTGATGTGAGACCATCTTCCTCCTTTTTGTCTTTTCCACAACCACCACTCTATTCCACCTATAGTGCTATGTCCATGGCTCACACTCATGTATTGCGTGAAAGTTGAAAAAGTTTGAGAATATTAAAGTATGAAACAATTGCTTGGCTTGTCATCGGGGTTGTGCATGATCTGAATATTTTGTGTGACGAAGATGGAGCATAGCCAAACTATATGATTTTGTAGGGATGAACTTTCTTTGGCCATTTTATTTTGAGAAGACATGATTACTTTGTTAGTATGCTTGAAGTATTATTATTTTTATGTCAATATTAAACTTTTGTCTTGAATCTTATGGATCTGAATATTCTTGCCACAATAAAGAAGATTACATTGATAAATATGTTAGGTAGCATTCCACATCAAAAATTCTGTTCTTATCATTTACCTACTCGAGGACGAGCAGGAATTAAGCTTGGGGATGCTTGATACGTCTCCAACGTATCTATAATTTTTTAGATCATTAATACGCCATTCCTTTGAACCAAATTCATGAATAGTAGTGCCGTAGGAAACTTTCCAATTCCTATGTTTTTCATTCACTTTCCTTTCAAGCACTGGTGATTCTAGTAGGCAGGCTTGAGCAAGGAAAAGCCTACACTCAAAAATTGTTTTTGTGCTACTTCTGTTACTTTGGACCCAGGCCACTGCCCTACTAGCTCAACTCCCAGGCCCATCGACAAATGCACAGCTCAAACGCGCAGAGATAAATAATGATGGCGTTCAAGAGAGTCCATCACAGATAGCTAAGTTGCCTGGTACCTCACTACTTGTCATATAGTAGGATAAAATAATCGTATTTCACGTTACTACGTGTGCTCAGTGGACAATATATATAACATGTAGAGTAAAAAAGAGATGCAACAAGTGTACAACCTCTTTGGCGAAGCCATGTCGATCTCAGCGTGATTGGGTTGGTCGGTGAGGATGCTCCGGCTGACTTGGCTGTCGGAGGAGGGGAAGAAGATCTTAGGCGTCTGCAGATGGAGCCCGGGGTACTGCTCCGCTGTGATGGAGGGTTTCGTCGTTGGAGCAGCTCTGGTGAGTTGTACGACACCGAGGCTGAAGCAGGACAAGAGAGACAATGTTAACCTGAGTGGAATTCTAATAGGATCTCCAATAGATGACGTAAAATACATAACCACAAAGTGCTAGAAGTAAAATACATTAGCCGCTCATCTCTGAACTTAACTGTCAAAACTGAATTTAACTGTCGAAACTGAACTTAACTGTCAAAACTGAATTTTACTGTCAAAACTGAATTGTACTGCCGAAACTGAACGCAATAGTAGCAGAAAAGCAATAGCAGCAGCAGCAGCGCGTGCGAGAGTCGGGGGAGCTAGTCATGTAGCAGCATCAGGTGAGGCTACACGTCAGTCGACTGACTTTTTCATCTCTGGTCACTCGATTTTCCAGCCGTTGGATACGAAATCAAGGGCATGCAGTTCATCTTCAACCTCCACCCCCATGAGCCGCCAGCCACCACCGGCCAAACATCTGCCCCCGTCACCCGCGGCCGGTGGTGCGTCACCCCGCCCGCCTCGAAACCACTCCCCACCGCCGGTCCGCCGCCGCCCCGGCCATCCCTCTAGCCCCCCCTGCTGAGCTTTTTCTCCGGCGATCCCCACGCCACCGCCCCACCACCGCTGGCGACCACCGCCCCCACCCTGAACCCTAAGATAGATAGTGGGGTACCTCTT
>NC_057802.1:424259479-424271402 GCF_018294505.1 Triticum aestivum | reverse complement strand
TCTTCCTTAACTCCAGCGAGCCCCCCCCCACCCCCTAAAAATCGACTGACCAAAAAGTCGATTCAGTCGACTGAAGTGTAGCTAAATCGGAGCAGCATCGCAAGCAAGAGCAAGAGCGAGAGCAGCAGCGCGAGCAAGAGCAAGAGCAATAGCAAGAGCAGACTAGGCAGGGGACCGAGAGCAAGAGCAGAGCAGCGGCATGAGCGAGAGCTAAAGCAGCAGCAGCTCCTACTGATGTGGATGTCACCGCCGAGGGAGCGATGCCATGGAGGAAGTGGCCGGCGATGCCGCTGAGGGAGTCCTGGACTAAGGGGTCCTCGGTCGTCCGGCCTGTTAGCCATGGGCCGGACTGATGGTCTGTGAAGATACGAAGACCGAAGACTGCACCCGTGTCCGGATGGGACTCTCCTTGGTGTGGTAGGAAAGCTTGGCAACCAAATATGTAGATTCCCTTCCTTGTAACTGACCCTGTGTAACCCTAGATCCCCCCGGTGCCTATATAAACCGGAGGACTTAGTCCGGAGGGAGAGATACTCATTACCATAGTCATATAGGCTAGGCTTTTAGGGTTTAGCCATTACGATCTCGTGGTAGATCAACTCTTGTAATACTCATATTCATCAAGATCAATCAAGCAGGAAGTAGGGTATTACCTCCATAGAGAGGGCCCGAACCTGGGTAAACATTGTGTCCCCTGTCTCCTGTTACCATCGACCTTAGACGCACAGTTCGGGGCCCCCTACCCGAGATCCGCCGGTTTTGACACCGACATGGGTGCTTTCAATGAGAGTTCCACGATGCCGTCCTCAAGAGGTTTGATGGCCCCTTCAATCGTCAACAACGATGCCATCCAGGGAGAAACCTTCCTCCCCGGACAGATCTTCGTGTTCGGTGGCTTCACAGTGCGGACCAACTCGCTTGGCCATCTGGAGCAGATCGACAGCTACGCCCCTGGCCACCAGGTCAAATTTGGAAGCCTGAACTACGTTGCGGACATCCGTGGAGACTTGATCTTCGCTGGATTCGAGACCGCAGTAGCCGCTCCCTGTCACACCGATGCACATGATCTAAATCTGTCATCGGACCACACTCAGGAGATTGCTCCCGTAACTGCTCTGGCCTTAGATCCGAAGCAGATCGTGCCATTTGAGGATGGGAAGCTCAACCCCACCACGGAGGCCATGGACTCCGTGGCATCAGAGCCGCACACAGACTCCAACTCATGGGACATCCGCGTCACCGGAACTCCGGACTCGACTCCGGCTATAAATTCCGAACCATGTGCGCCTGCGGACGCCGAGCTTGATCGGTTATCGATCTTCGAGTTCAACGCCGCAGATATCTTCCAGCACTCGCCCTTGGGCGATGTGCTAAACTCATTAAAGAGCCTGTCCCTGGCGGGAGACCCACAGCCGAACTATGTCCGGTGCGAACTAGCGGCCGATGATAGAGAATTTTGCTTCCCACCCGCCACCCACTTCATAGCCACTGTCGGGTATCTAACCGACATGCTTGACTACGGCTCCAAAGACATCGACAGCATGGACGACGATGCCGATGAGGAGCAGGGCCAAACCCCGCCATTTACTGGACGCTAGACGGCCACTTCTTCGTACGATGTGTACATGGTGGATACACCCAAAGCAACTAACGACGATGACAAAGAAAATCCAGTTGAGAATAAACCTCCTGAGACACACCCCAAGTGCCGGCTTCCTCGGCGCTGCTCTAAGTCATGTCGTTCCAAAGACAGCAATACTGGCACCGGAGAAAATAATACTCCGAACGATGCCGAAAACAATGAAGACCCCGTCGAGGCCTCCGAATAGGAGGAACGGGAAAATGGGCAACTTAGCCCTGATGAATAGGCCATACATGATGATTCGGAGGACGATAATTATCTTCCGCTCTCCGAAGATGAGGTAAGCCTCGGCGACGAGGATTTCATCATGCCCGAGGAACCTCTCGAGCAGGAGCGCTTCAAGCGCAGGCTAATAGCCACTGCAAGGAGCCTAAAAAAGAAATAGCAGCAGCTTCAGGCTAACCAAGATCTACTCAATGACAGATGGACTAATGTCCTGGCAGCCGAAGAATACGGCCTCAAGCTCCCATCCAGGAGTTACCCGAAACGCAAACTGCTGCCCCAGTTTGATGAGGAGGCGCTAGAGCTCATACCTCACTCGCGCAACGCGCCCGACCGACCACAGCGTGGTCGGGACAATGCGGCAGGCCGACCACAACTTGGTCGGGATAAAGCGGCAATTCAAGCCGAACAGCAACCTGCCCCACCGCCACATAAAAATAGAAACAACACAGCTCGGGGTGATACATACGAGCTTCGGCAGGACCTGGACAGTAAAGCAGGATATACCAGATCGATCTACAAATCGCGAGGAGGTACCGTGACACGCGATGATGGCTATCTATTCGGACGCGACAAACCTAGTCACGCCCGGGCCGAAAACTGCAGACGGACTCCATCGGAGCTACGTCATGATGTGGCCCGATATAGAGGCGCCGCACACCCTCTTTGCTTCACTGATGGAGTAATGGATCACGAGTTCCCAGAAGGGTTTAAACCCATAAATATTGAATCATACGACGGAACAACAGATCCCATGGTGTGGATTGAGGATTTTATTCTCCATATCCATATGGCCCGCGGAGACGACCTTCATGCCATCTACCTCCCATTAAAACTCAAAGGACCAGCTCGGCACTGGTTAAATAGTCTGCCTGAAAAATCAATTGGCAGCTGGGAGGAGTTGGAAGTGTTGGAGATATGCCCTAGAGGCAATCATGTATGATGATATTTCCTATGTGTTTATGAATAAAGATAGTCCTTGGACATTATCAATGATGTGTATCAGCAAGTACGTGACTTGTTTGTGGAACTATGCATTGTATGATGACTGTCCTAAAAGGTCCCTAGTCGAAAGGGCTGTGTGGACGCACAGCCAACTAGACTAGCATATGACACGGTCGATGGCTTGGTCTCACTAGCCATGGAGCATTGGATGCTAACTAGATAATATGGACTTGGAAAGGTCTGGTCAGATTCGACGTAGTCGGATCCGAGTCGAGATAAGGTCCGAGTCGGACAGACCCGACTATGAGACGCATCGATAAGTCATCTGTGAGTCTCTAGTACAACATACGTTCTATGTCCTAAGACCTGAGCTGGCACATGTACTCGGGATGGTGACAGACTTGCTTTGGGCCCACAAACCGCTACTCCGTAACTAGGTAGTTACAAAGGTAGGTTTCGGGTTTGTCTAGACCCATGCTGCGAGACGTGGTCGAGCAAGATGGAATTTGCCCCTCCGATCAGGAGAGATATACGCTGGGCCCCTCGTGTGATCCGACCAAGATAAGCATGGCCATGCGACATGGATTATGAGATAATCCGGTTTGTGGTCGGCATCACTGGAACGAGAAAGAGGTCGGGCTAGCACAAGGATGACAGACTCGCCTTGATCCCGATAACATATATCGTGTGGCAAAAGGAATGGAAGTATGATGTACATGTTCGCTAACCAGCTTCATAGTCTGGTTGGTGTTCGGCATGCCTTGCTAGAGGCCACTACCAACCGTGCAGTTCGGAGGTGATCCGAACTGCGACCAAGCCGGCTTGAACCTAAGGGGCCGCGCGATTAAGGGAAGGAACCTACGAGGTTGGATCCGAGGACACTGGTTGGATGTGATCCGAGCTGTATTCGGATTGTGGCCGAGTAGACTTATGGGCTTTAGGGTCCGTGCGAGGCCCAAATGTTGAGCCCGTGACGGAAGCCTATATAAAGTGGGGTGCGGCACACTCATGCGATTTGATTGCTTCGGCGCTGTTGTCGGTGTCAAAACCGGTGGATCTCGGGTAGGGGGTCCCGAACTGTGTGTCTAAGGCAAATGGTAACAGGAGGCGGGGGACACAATGTTTACCCAGGTTCGGGCCCTCTCGATGGAGGTAATACCCTACTTCCTGCTTGATTGATCTTGATGATATGAGTATTACAAGAGTTGATCTACCACGAGATCGTAGAGGCTAAACCCTAGAAGCTAGCCTATGGTTATGATTGTTGTTGTTGTCCTACAGACTAAATCCTTCGGTTTATATAGACACCGGAGGGGGCTAGGGTTACACAGAGTCGGTTACAAGGGAGGAGATCTACATATCCGAATCGCCAAGCTTGCCTTCCACGCAAAGGAGAGTCCCACCCGGACACGGGACGAAGTCTTCAATCTTGTATCTTCATAGTTCAACAGTCCGGCCAAAGTATATAGTCCGGCTGTCCTAGGACCCCCTAATCCAGGACTCCCTCAGCTGTCACTAGGGTTTGCATGTGTTGCAAATAGACACCTCCACTCACTGCCGACTATGTGATCGGACCTAGCAGTCCGCCGCACGGTGTTCCTCCTGCACGCGCGGATACCGTTAGAGGCGGTGCACCTGCGCCGCTCCGGTGAACTTGTACGTGGGATCGGACAACCAGTTGTTCGAGGGAGATCGCACGAGGAGGAGACGATCCACGCGGACACGCTGCCCCAACTCTTCTTCCGCTGCACGGCACTACGCGTCTAGTGGTAACGATCTGTTATCCATCTCCTGCAGCATGTTCTTGGTTGTTCTATGCGTAGGAAATTTTAATTTGCAGTCGATGCACCCTACCGTAGTACCCAACAGTGGTATCAGAGCCTCTGCTATAGGATTTGGTTTCAGATCGTATGCATATTAGATATGTGGAGGCAGCAGATGAGATCTATTGTCGTTGATGAGATTTGCTATGTGCGCGGTTGATGAGATCAACTGGACATGGGGATCGATGAGGCTATGTTTTCTGTCAATCAGGATCGATGTGGTCGTGACACGATCTACCCTTACCAGTCGGTTATCCGCCATCGGGGTTAACAGTGAAACGTAAATCCGAATTGGATTCGCGATGATCGATAAGATCGGTCAGATCAGAGAATTCGGTGTGATCGGAGTTCAGATGTGATCTATGATTTCCGAAAACGTGTGCGTAGCGCCTTGTATTTCGTACCCAACACACAAACCGGTAGAATGCGATTCTATGCATAACTTTGTTTTGCAGGTTTGATGTGAATAGTATGGCTCATGTGTACGTGATGCATGTGTGTAAATTATACATGGCCTGCGTGTCATGTTTGTTAGCCGGTAGGAGCCAAAGTGTTGTCATTATATTGTATAACGACCTGCGTGTCGACTTGTGACTCTATGTAAAATTCATTACTAGTTGTAGTAGTTGGATAATAGAGATCAGGTTGGTGGCTTGGTGTCCCGGCGTGACAAACAAGATGGAGTTCCTAGATGGTCATCGGAGTCGGAGCCGACCTGGAAGAACGTCCATGAAGGAGCCATATTATTTCACAATATATGTTTATTTGTGATTGTTATGCTTCTTGTTTCTATGCATGTTAGAATGGTAGAAAGATCCCTCATGAATATCAAGCGAATTGCCATCCCCGATGTTGCACCTTCGCACGTTAGGTACGTCTAGTAGTGGGCTCATAAAATTGGGGTGCTGCTGGGTGTCCTTGAACTGAAAGGTTTGTGTCAGACAAGGACATGCATTGCATCAGGTTAACTTGACAAGGCTATCAAAACGGTTTTGGGCCTTGTGGCAAAGAAGGTTGGGGGCTGGGGTATGAGATACCTTCCCGACCAACAGGAGTCGTATAGAGATACGATTAGCAAGGAGTTGCTTACCGAATAGGCATGTTGTCTAGTAGTGATGCTAAAGCTCACTAGTTGCATGTGCTAGTCGGATCCTGAATCACTGATAGTTTGCGGAGGGATGCTGACTTCAGTGGGAGTATTATCGTTTAAGGCTAGAATTACTCTACATAAACACATTGCTTAGTGATTGCATATTTTCTATTGTAGATCAATGGCACCACCTGCTCAATCCAACTTTGCATTGAAATCAATTCTGGAAAAAGGATAAACTGAATGGAACAAACTTGACCACCTGGTATCGAAATCTGAGAATTGTTCTCAAGCATGATAAAAAGGAACATGTTCTAGAGGATCCACTTCCAGAGGAACCTGCCGATATGGTAATACCACAACTAAGAATGCCTACCAGAAACTCGTTGGTGAATCAACGGAGATCAGCTGTGTGATGCTAGCTTGTATGGAGTCCGATTTGCAACAACATTTCGAAAATATTGAGGCTTACGATATGATCGAGAGTCTCAAGAGCATGTTTCAGACACAGGCAGGACTGAAAGGTTCAACGTCTGGCGATCCTTGATGGATTGCAAGCTGAAGGAAGGTGATCCACTGAGCCCGCATGTGATCAAGATGATCGGATACGTGCAAGCTTTGGATCGGTTGGGCTTCCCGCTCTTGGATGAGCTGGCTACAGATGCAGTTCTGGGTTCTCTTCCGCCTAGCTATGGGACGTTCATCTCGAACTATCATATGCATGGCATGGATAAGAAGCTCACTGAATTGCATGGGATGCTTAAGGTGGCAGAGCAGGATATTAAGAAAGGCACGCATCAAGTGTTGATGGTGCAGAAATCAGCTAAGTTCAAGAAGAGTTGGTCTAAGAAAAAGGCTAAGGCAAAGGGCACGGAGACGGTAACCTCCGCCGCTGTGCCAAAGTCTGGACCGGACTCTAAGACCATTTGCTATCATTGCAAGGAGACCGGTTACTGGAAGAGGAACTGTAGCAAGTGGCTTGCAGAGCATGGCAAGAAGGCCGGAAATGCTTCTTCAGGCAAAGGTACACTTGTTGCATATGTTATAGACATTTACATTGCTGACATACCTAGTAGCTCTTGGGTATTTGATACCGGATCGGTTGTTCATATTTGCAACTCGATGCAGGGGCTAGTAAGAACTAGGCGTGTGGCACAAGGGGAGATTGACATCAGGGTCGGCAACGAAGCAAGAGTTGCTGCGTTGGAGGTCGGCACGATGCAGCTCCAGCTTCCTTCTGGATTTATTTTGGAATTGAATAATTGTTAGTACATTCCTGCACTTAGTCGGAACATTATTTCTGCCTCATGTTTGATGAGTCAGGGTTATGAATTCAATTTAAAGGACAATGGTTGTTCGTTTTATTTGAATGGTATGTTCCACGGCTATGCACCATTGTTGATGGGTTATTTATATTGAATCTAGAACAGGAACCGGTCTATAATGTGAATGTCAAGAGGCATAAGCCTAATGAGATAAATCCGACATACTTCTGGCATTGCCGGCTTGGACACATTAGTCTGAAACGCATGAAGAAGCTCCGTGATGATGGGCTCCTAACTTCATCTGACTTCGGGTCATTCGAGACATGTGAATCATGCTTGCTCGGCAAGATGAGTAAGTCTCCTTTTGCAAAGAGTTGTGAGAGGGCATCTGAGCTGTTGGAACTGATGCACAGTGATGTGTGTGGACCAATGAGCACAACTGCCAGAGGTGGCTATCAGTACTTCGTGACTTTTACCAACGACTTGAGTTGATATGGATATATCTATTTGATGAGGCACAAGTCGGAAACTTTTGAAAAGTTCAAAGAGTTTCAGAACGAGGTTGAGAATCAGCTCGGCAAGACTATAAAGCTTCTACGATCTGATCGTGGAGGTGAGTACATGAGCCAGGAGTTTGATGATCATCTGAAAAGCCGAGTTATAGTACCTCAGCTCACACCTCCGGGTGCGCCACAGAGAAACAGCGTGTCGGAACGGAGGAATCGTACCTTGTTGGACATGGTTCGGTCAATGATGAGCAAATCGGATTTACCCTTGTCATTCTGGGGATACGCTCTAGAAACTGCAGCTTTCACACTTAACAGGGTACCATCAAAATCCGTAGACAAGACACCACATGAGATGTGGACCGGGAAGAGTCCCAGTTTGTCTTTTCTAAAGATTTTGGGTTGTGAAGCATTTGTCAAGCGACTTATGTCAGACAAGCTTACACCCAAGTCAGATAAATGCATATTCGTGGGATATCCGAGGGAAACCTTGGGATATAGCTTCTACAACCGGGAAGAGAACAAAGTGATTGTTGCTCGGAATGGGGTTTTCCTTGAGAAAGAGTTTCTCAGTCGGGAGGCCAGTGGGAGGACGGTCCGACTCGAAGAATTTGGAGGACCACTCGGGGACGGCTCGGCTGGTGATGAGATCATACCGGAGTCAGTCAGGGAACCCGTAGTGGAAGCGGCACCGGAACCACGGAGGTCGGAGAGATTGCGCAGAGTGCGTGATGTATTGTTGCTCGAAAGCGACGAGCCGGCCACATATGCAGAAGCGATGGTGAGCCCAGATTCTGAGGCATGGCTGGAGGCCATGAGATCCGAGTTAAAGTCCATGGATGAGGATCAAGTCAGGGACTTGGTTGATCCGCCGCCTGGCATAACAGCCATTGGTTGCAAATGAGTCTTTAAGAAGAAAACCGATGTGGATGGAAATTTTCAGATCCACAAAGCTCGGCTTGTCGTTAAGGGTTATGGACAAGTTCAAGGAATTGACTACGACGAGACTTACTCGCCGGTAGTGATGCTGAAGTCGGTGAGGATCGTACTAGCTATAGCTGCATATTTCGATTACGAGATATGGCAGATGGATGTCAAGATGGCTTTCCTCCATGGAAATTTAACCGAGGACGTGTATATGATACAGCCCAAGGGTTTTGTCGATCCGAATAGCACTAGAGGTATGCAAGCTCAAGAGATCCATTTATGGGTTGAGGCAAGCATCTCGGAGCTGGAATATTCATTTTGATGAGGTCGTCACTGGTCTCGGTTTCATCAAAAGTGAAGAGGACACTTGTTTATACAAGAAGTTAAGTGGGAGCTCGATAGTGTTTTTGATCTTGTATGTGGATGACATACTACTGATCGGAAATGATGTTTCGATGCTGAACTCGGTCAAGGAGTCATTGAATGGCAAGTTTTCGATGATGGACCTTGGTGAGGCAATGTATATTTTAGGCATTAAGATCTATAGAGATAGATCGAGGAGGCTGCTCGGCTTAAGCCAGAGCACGTACATAGATAAAGTGTTGAAGCGGTTCAACATGAGTGAGGCAAAGAAAGGGTTCTTGCCACTCTCACATGGTATAAGGCTAAGCGAGACTCGGAGTCCTTCGACATCTGATGAGCGAAGCAGGATGAGTACGATTTCGTATGCCTCGGCAATCGGATCCATAATGTATGCCATGATATGTACAAGGCCTGATGTTGCTTTTGCAATAAGCCTAATAAGCAGATACCAAGCCAACCTAGGAGAGAGTCACTGGGCAGCGGTAAAGAGTATTTTGAAGTACCTGAAAAGGACTAAAGAGATGTTCCTAGTTTATGGAGGTGAGGAAGAGCTCGTCGTAGGGGGTTATGCCGATGCTAGTTTCCAAACCGACAGAGATGATTGTCGATCACAGTCCGGATTCGTGTACGTCATGAACGGAGGAATAGTGAGCTGGATGAGTTCCAAGCAAGATACGGTGGCTGATTCTACCATAGAAGCCGAATACATTACGGCTTGTGAAGCTGCAAAGGAAGGTGTTTGGATCCAAAACTTTTTCGATGATCTTGGTATTTTCCCAGCCTCGGTAAAACCGTTTGACCTTTATTGTGATAATTCTGGTGCCATCGCCCAAGCCAAGGAGCCGAGGAATCACCACAAGACCAGACACATAGATCGGAAATATCACCTGATACGAAAGATCGTAAAGAATGGTGACGTAGAGTTATGCAAAATTCACACGGATGCAAATGTTGCAGATCCATTGACTAAGCCACTTCCACAACCCAAGCATGAGGGGCACGCTAGAGCTATGGGCATCCGATGTCTATTTGATTGACTCTAGTGCAAGTGGGAGACTGTTGGAGATATGCCCTAGAGGCAATCATGTATGATGATATTTCCTATCTGTTTATGAATAAACATAGTCCTTGGACATTATCAATAATGTGTATCAGCAAGTACATGACTTGTTTGTGGGACTATGCATTGTATGATGACTGTCCTAAAAGGTCCCTAGTTGAAAGGGCTCTGTGGACGCGCAGCCAACTAGACTAGCATATGACACGGTCGATGGCTTGGTGTCACTAGCCATGGAGCATTGGATGCTAACCGGATAATATGGACTTGGAAAGGTCTGGTCGGATTCGACGTAGTCGGATCCGAGTCGAGATAAGGTCCGAGTCGGACAGACCCAACTATGAGATGTAGCGGTAAGCCATCTGTGAGTCTCTAGTACAACATACGTTCTATGTCCTAAGACCTGAGCTGGCACATGTACTCGGGATGGTGACAGACTTGCTTTGGGCCCACAAACCGCTACTCCGTAACTGGGTAGTTACAAAGGTAGGTTTCGGGTTTGTCTAGACCCATGCTGCGACACGTGGTCGAGCAAGATGGGATTTGCCCCTCCGATCAGGAGAGATATACTCTGGGCCCCTCATGCGATCCGACCAAGATAAGCATGGCCATGCGACATGGATTATGAGCTAATCCGGTTTGTGGTCGGCATCACTGGAACGAGAAAGAGGTTGGGCTAGCACAAGGATGACAGACTGGCCTTGAGCCCGACAACATATATCGTGTGGCAAAAGGAATGGAAGTATGATGTACAGGTTCGCTAACCAGCTTCATAGTCTGGTTGGTGTTCGGCATGCCTTGCTAGAGGCCGCTACCAACCGTGCAGTTCGGAGGTGATCCGAACTGCGACCAAGCCGGCTTGAACCTAAGGGGTCACGCGCTTAAGGGAAGGAACCTACGAGGTCGGATCCGAGGACACTGGTCGGATGTGATCCGAGCTGTATTCGGATTGTGGCTGAGTAGACTTATGGGCTTTAGGGTCCGTGCGAGGCCCAAATGTTGAGCCCGCGACGGACGCCTATATGAAGTGGGGTGCGGCACACTCATGTGATTTGATCGCTTCGGCGCTGTCACTAGGGTTTGCATGTGTTGCGAATAGACACCTCCACTTGCTGCCGACTGTGGGATCGGACCTAGCAGTCCACCGCACAGTGTTCCTCCTACACGCGCGGATACCATTAGAGGCGGTGCACCTGCGCCGCTCCGGCGAACTTGTACGTGGGATCGGACGACCGGTTGTTCGAGGGAGATCGCACGAGGAGGAGACGATCCACGCGGACGCGCTGCCCCAACTCTTCTGCTGCACGGCACTGCGCGTCTAGTGGTAACGATCTGTGATCCATCTCCCGCAGCATGTTCTTGGTTGTTCTACGCGTAGGAAATTTTAATTTACAGTCGACGCACCCTACCGTAGTACCCAACAGGAAGATGCCTTCCGTGATAACTTTGAAGGTTCATATGTCCGGCCACCGGATGCCGATGACCTAAGTCACATTGTCCAGCAGCCCGGAGAGTCCGCTAGAAAGCTCTGGACTAGGTTCTTAGTTAAAAAAAACAAATTGTCGACTGTCCGGACGCTGAAGCCCTCGCGGCCTTCAAACACAGCGTCCGGGACGAGTGGCTTGCCCACCACCTCGGTCAGGGAAAACCAAAGTCTATGTCAGCCCTTACCGCTCTGATGACCCGCTTTTGCGCAGGAGAAGACAGCTGGCTCGCCCGTAGAAGCAAAAGTGCCAGCGATCTAGGCACCTCCGAAGTGCGGGGCGGTAATGGAAAGCCATGACGCAATAAAAACAAATGTCACAATAATAATGAGGGCAAGCAGGACACAGCGGTCAACGCTGGATTCAGCGGCCCCACACCCGGCCAACGGAAAAAGCCATTTATGGCAAACAAAGATGGACTGTCCAATTTAGACAAAATATTGGATAGGCCTTGCCAGATTCATGGCCACCCCAATAAACCAGCTAATCACACCAACAGAAGCTGTTGGGTCTTCGAACAGGCCGACAAGTTCAATGCCGAACACAAGGGGAAGAGGCCGCCCGGTGATAGCGACGACGAAGAGACTCACCAACCGAAC
>NC_057802.1:424216717-424259241 GCF_018294505.1 Triticum aestivum | reverse complement strand
AGCAAAAACAGTAAACATGGTATACATGACACACACCCCTAGAGGTGAGCACACGAAACACTCCCTCCGTATAGGAGATCATACTACGGCTACCTCAGCTGAACTACACAGCGGCCTTATCTCGCCGCATACCACGTCGGCCATCATGCCGCCGGTCTCCATTCAACATGACCGATCAATGTCCATATTGGACTAGCAATTCAGCTCCCGCCGTTCGCCTAATATGCCTTCGAAGTGGGTACCGCGCATACATAATTATGCACTTGAAATACCCTGGGCACCGGCGGAAGCACAATACGGGTGTGCTTGCAACCCCCCTACTTTTCTAACTGCCTTTTTCCTTCTTATTATCCCCTCCACAGGTAGCTCAAGGGTCGGTCACCCCGAGGACTCTACTAGAGTTAGGGTTCGTACAATCATCCAAGGGGTATTCCTGTCAAGGAATCCCTTAACCGAGGACAGGCGGCGCAGACGTGCGACAAGAGGTCCAAAATAACTTTTTGTAGACCGCGCTCTCTATTCCGAGCCTGTAAAGTGCCTTTTTCCTCAGCCTTCGACCCCTGAAATGTCAAATAGCCAGGGTTGCGGCTTTGTTATCTATATAATAATTGGCATATCACTCAGCTCCCAGTAAAAGTAACCAGTTTCCAGTATTGACTTTTTCCTAATCGATCCGAATTTTTGCTCCTGTGATTGTTTTACACACACACCTTGGCATAAACTCGCCAGGGGCTCGGCATGGGAACAAATGAGTTGCCGGCAAGTCCGAACAACTTTATAGCGTACTTCGGCGTCGCGAGTTTGGCCTTATATGCATCAGCTCCGAATCATGTCTTGGGTCAATAGTTGGGTTGCCCGACTCCTGTGCTTGCTACCCTACGTTCCGCTCTATCGGCTAGGGTAGTAAAGGGAGAACTACTGCGATTGTGCTTCCGGTTCATCTGGTCAAGCACCTCAATAGAGAAAGCCGAAAACTGAGTGTCATGATGCGGCGAGAGCTAGTCAACCACTCGACGACTTATCGGAATCTTTAGCGATTCTCTCTGTGTCATACGAAGGATCTTTTTCAGATCATCTGTACAATGCATCGTATTAAAAATAAGTCGCGTACATACCAGGGGCTATATCGTAGACCCACCATAAAACTCCTATGGCTAAGTGAAAGTGTTAACGCCCTATAGTCCGATTGCCTCGTTCGCCGCATTGTCACCTCCTTCATGGACCAAGACGTTGGGTCAAGAGTGATCAAATGCTTTTCCAAACACCCCCGTACTTCCTACGAGGGGGCTGAAGCCGACGACTGGAAAACTTCCAGATTATATAAAAACGGTCGAGGAACAAAAGCTTTCGAGCAAAACATAAAAATATATTAAATATAAAATTGTCTTTTACAATTCCCATACACCTCACTCGAATATTATGTCTTTCGAGCATTGACCCTCTATCAAGCGGGCAGCCTCTAAGACGTCTTCAAAATAATGCCCCGGTGTGTGATGGTCCTTGCCCTTGGGTGGAATCTTCGCTGCAACATCGATGGCCTTCATATTTCTCCAGTATGTCTTGACACGGGCAAAGGCCATCCATGCACCCTCAATGCATGCCGACCGCTTAACAGCGTCGATACGTGGCGCCGCATCAACAAGCCGCTGCACCAAGCCGAAGTAGCTATTCGGAATAGGCTCAGTCGGCCACAGCTGGATTATGACGTTCTTCATGGCAGCGCCGGATATCCTATGAAGCTCGGCCCATTGGGACATCTGTTCATTCAGCAAGAGAGGGCGCTTTGACGCGCCAAATTCTGACCAGAAAAGCTTCTCCGTTGCATACCCCTCTCGCGCTTGGTAAAACTACGCTGCATCAGAAGAACTCTTCGGCAAGTCTAAAAACTCGTCCGGAGAACTCCACACTTGGTTAAGCTGAGCATAGTTCGGATCACCGAACTTAGTCTGTAGCAAAAAGGGCTTACCGGCCACAATCTCCCCAGCTTGCCGGATGTCCTCACGGGCTGCTCTGGATTCAGACCGTGCTTCTCTCACCTCTCGCAAGGCCTTGGCAAGTTCAGCCGTTTTGGCTTCATTCTCCTTCTCAAGAAATTCACAGCGGCTAGTAGCATTTTTTAGTTCGAGCACCATCGTGGATATTTTCTCCTCGTCTTGGCGCCGAGCAGCTTGTTCGGCCTTTAACTCAGCCGATGCCTTTTCGGCAGCCGCATTACTAAACCGGGCCTGCTCCTTGGCCCGGGCCAGCTCCGCCCAAAGAATCTCAACGGCGGCGGCACCATCTGCAGCCATGCATACCCCAGTATGCAACTTTCCGCGTCACGCCTATATTACAAACACGTATGTGTAAGGACTGCTCCGAATACATACCTTGCGACTCGTCAAGACGCATATTGATTAACGCAATGTCATCCCCTGCCACATCAAGCATCCGCTGCAGCTCGGCAATATCCGTAGTCCGGGAAGTAGTCAGGGGGGAACAGCCTGTGTTCCAATTAACCAGATTAGTCCTTGAGTGTTTCTTCTTGATCCTCCGTTCGCTTCCCATGGGAAGCCAACCCGAGTCTCAGGGGCTACTACCTATACACAGGTGCATTTTTGCAAATAAAATATAGTTGAAAATATCACATCACAAACCTCGAAGCCTCTTAGCAGGCTCATGAAGGCTTCATTCAATCCGCTCTTCGCGGATAGAATCTTCTCAACCACCGTACCCATCAAGGTATGTTGTTCCTCCGAGACAGATGCTTTTCGCAGCATATCCCTCAACATATCCGGCGCCGCCGAGTCTCCGGAAGCTGCTGTAGGAGCACGACCATCCTTTGAAGGAACCCGTTCACCCGTCTCCAGAATCATCGGTTGCTGAAAACCGGATAATCCGGGCCTTCATTGTTGGCCCCCGAATCCCGGATGATCGGAGGTTCACCTTCGGGCACCGCCTCTTTCATCCCCCACGCCGCTTGTTGATCAAGAAAAACCCTCCGAGATGACACTTCGAAGTCGTCTGCCTTATCGGGCGAGGAGGTCGGGGGAGGCGTCTCGCTTTCCATCATCTCTGGGAGGAGATCTCCCGAAAAAGAGGATTGCCCAGGAAAACTCTGTGCTGAACTATAAAAATACACAGGCACGTTACATGTCTCTTCGGTAACAGGAAAGGAATGGGATGCGATCAAAGCACCCCGGATTCACTTACGATTTGGTCAAAGGCTTGTCCTCACGACGGAGCTGTTCAACGGCGTCGCCTTCCAATCCCGAGCCGCCCGACGGTGGCATCTTGCCCCTCTTGGGAGGCCGCCCCTCCCAACCTTCGGAGGTGGCCCTTTTCTTCCTGAATGGAGAAGGGATACTTGCTTCTCCTTTGCCTTTTTCTTCGGGCGAAGAAATGTCGATTTCTCCGGACGCGGTATCTAATTTACCTCCGGAATGAAGGTCATCCCGGGTCTTCCCACTTTCCACCTTACCCTCCTCTACCGGCACCTGGTACGGTGCCGGTACCAGCATCCTTGTTAACATGGGGTCCGCTGAGTCTTCGGGAAGAGGGGTCGGACACCTAATCCGTTCCGCTTTCTTTATCCAGCCCTGGAAAAAGATGGTTTGCTTAGTGTCTTACCACAGGATATCCGATTAGGATGTGTTCGTCGGACGGATACTTACCGTGGTGTCCAGATGGTTACATTCAAGGCCGATGTCTTCGGTAGTATCTGGCCACTGTTTTCGTTTCCCGAAAAATAATTTCCACATTCCTTCGTGCGTAGTACCGAAGAAGTGCTGAAGAGTCTGTGGCCCTTCTGGGTTAAACTCCCACATGCGGAGAGGCTGTTGCTGGCACGGCAGGGTCCGGCGGACTAGCATTACCTGAATAACGTTGACAAGATCGATATCCTTCTCAATGAGGCTTCGGATGCGACTCTGCAGAGTCTGCACTTCGTCAACTGATCCCCAGTCCAGCCCCTTATTAATCCATGATGCAAGCTGAATTGGGGGGCTAGATCGGAACACAGGCGCAGCCGTCCATTTGGAACCACGGGGCTCGGTGATATAGAACCACTCCTTCTGCCATAAGTCGGAAGATTCTGTGAAGGATCCTTTTAGCCAAACAGCGGTGGTAAGCTTGCTCACTGAGGCACCACCGCACTCCCCCGATCCCCCTCTATCACTTGCGGCTTCACATTGAAGGTCTTGAGCCACAAACCGAAGTGTGGAGGAGTTCGGAGGAAGGCTTCGCACGTGACGATAAACGCCGAGATGAGAAGGACAGAGTTCGGGGCGAGATCGTGAAAATCTAGTCCATAATAGAACATGAGCCCCTGGACGAAGGGATTAAGGGCAAACCCTAATCCTCGGAGGAAGTGGGAAACAAACACAACCCTCTCGCCGGATCTGGGGGTGGGGATAACCTGCCCTTCCATGGGAAGCCGATGGAGGATTTCTGTGGTCAGATATCTTGCCGCCCGAAGCTTCGCGATATCCTTCTCTGTGACAGAAGAAGCTACCCACCGGCCTCGACGGCTGGATCCGGACATGACTGAGGCTTGTGGCGATTGAAATCTGGGTGTTGGAACTCGAGGTAGTAAGGGTTGAGGAAGAAGCAAGCGTGGAGAAGAAAGACGGGTCTGTACCCCTTTATAAAGGCCGTGAATATCGAACGCCTCCTCCCGGGCCTTAAAACTTGCCTATTCCCAAGGAGTTGTACCCTAAAGACGGTTGGATTACACATGTCCATGTTGATAAAGAATCCCTTAATAAGGGGACATGATCTGTGCTTGGATAAGACGTGCCAATGACAACCGCGTCTCGGAACATGGGGCAGCAGGCGAAAAAACGGTTCGAAATAATGACCGGACTGACGTGATGTCATGTTGTAAAAAGTTTCCAGAGGATTGGACTTGTAAATTATTATGCCCTCTGTGGAAGTATATGCTACTCGTGTTCCAGGGCCGAACTCGATCGTCCGAAGACCATTGTGAAGTATCCGGAAATGGGGGAACCCGCCTTGCAATGTCGAAGACAAATCTGCGCGTCGGACTCCTCGTCATTGAAGCCAGGTTCAGGGGCTACTGAGGGAGTCCTGGACTAAGGGGTCCTCGGGCGTCCGGCCTGTTAGCCATGGGTCGGACTGATGGGCTATGAAGATACGAAGACCAAAGACTGCACCCGTGTTCGGATGGGACTCTCCTTGGCGTGGAAGGCAAGCTTGGCGACCAAATATGTAGATTCCCTTCCTTGTAACCGACCCTGTGTAACCCTGGATCCTCCCGGTGCCTATATAAACCGGAGGACTTAGTCCGGAGGGAGAGATACTCATTACCATGGTCATACAGGCTAGGCTTTTAGGGTTTAGCCATTACGATCTCGTGGTAGATCAACCCTTGTAATACTCATATTCATCAAGATCAATCAAGCAGGAAATAGGGTATTACCTCCATAGAGAGGGCCCGAACCTGGGTAAACATTGTCTCCCCTGTCTCCTGTTACCATCGACCTTAGACGCACAGTTCGGGGCCCCCTACCCGAGATCCACCGGTTTTGACACCGGCAGCCGTCGTGGATGGAGCCGCGCCGTGTCAACTCGGGACCGAGCGCCGGCAGCACCGTGAGATCGAATCAAGAAGAAAATGTGTCGATTAGTGTACAACCTCTTTGGTGGCACCGATTAGGCCGCAACTTCATCCGAGGAAACGGTGATGATGATACTCTTCCGGTGGTGCAGGTGAAGACGACGGTGTGGGAATGGAGGTGGCGCGAAAGACGAGGGGAACGTGGGGGCAGCTCCTTGGAGGTGGAGGACGGGGTGGTTGATACGGCGGGACGACGAGATCGACGACGGATCCTCATCTGGTACGGTGGATGAGGGACGTCGAGGTGTTGCTGTGGACGACATCGTCGGGGAAGAGGCTCCGGCTGGGTGGCAGATGAAGGTGGGTGTGGGGCTTCGCTGGTTTTCGCGGCCTCGGTGTACGAATGGGTGGGCAGATGGGATGGGAGTGGGGAACCATGGCTTAGGGACGCGCTTGTCTGAAATGTGGGGTAAGTTACAAAAGTACCCCCCACGAATTTGAGCTAGGCGGTTCTTTTGGTTCAGGGGTATCACGGGCATTTCGCGTGTCGGGATTTCACAGGAGGTCGGAGTTTTCGCGCGCGTTGTAATTTTGGAATAGCAAGGCATGGGTTGAGATGGAGGGAGTTGTCGGAGCACAACAAAACAAAGATGTATCTTAAATATTTCGGGGTAACAAGGCGCGGATTGAAGAGGCGGGAGTTTCGCAACATGATAGACAGAGACGGTAGCTTGAAATTTCGGCATAACAAGGCGCGACTTGAAATTTCGGGAGAACAAGCTTAACGTGTACCAAAAAAAAGACAATTAACACCTCATCACTAGAGAGAGCCATGTCCCGTTTTACTATATTACTAGAATGCATTCAAATACAAAAAAACTAAAAAAATTGGGACAACAAACATAACATGTATGGTACCAAAACAATTTGCACTTCCCTCAACAATAAAAAAACAATGTGTGTTGTCTAGCATATGGACTAAATTTGAGTACATTTTCCCTATTTGAATGGGATTGTACTCGGGTTAGTTATACAACCATCTAAATATTATCTTCACAACACATGACATGAATATAGGAGAAGTAAATTCCTATATAAATACGAACTACATGTACATACGATCTCAAATTCAAATATATGTATCCATTTTATGTTGAATTCAAATCATAGTACATGTATGCTCTAGCTAGATGTTCGGAATCTAAACCATGTATGATATACTACGTACAATGTGTTAACACGCACAACACACACACAAACACCATTTAGACTAGTAAGGTACACGTGCATTGCATGCATGAGTTTGGCAACCAAATTATGAATAAATACCACATTATAGCATGTAAGATTTAAGTCATATATGCATGATGTATATGTTCGTTCAATTCTTATAGTTCATTTCATTCAAAATCATCTTGTTTTTATAAGAAAGCTAATCTATTTTAAGATTCATGGAATTGTGAGTTGTAAGGCATAAAGTAAAAACAAATAATGGCAAATCATATAGAAAAACATTTGGGCAATTCTGATATGGAAGATTCTAGAACAAAGAAGAAGTGCTTGTGTTTTGAGGTTTGTGCATTATGCTTAAATTCAACCATGGACTCTTCTAGATTGTACACGCGGCAAAATATGGTGGAATCTAGATGATATCCAACGGCCAGTAGTGCTAAAATTTGCCATCTCTGCACCATCGGATTGGCCTCAGCCAACGACCATCTTTCAAAGTTAAAGTTATCCGCACACTATATAAAAATATAATATATATAGGGGTATATATATAGATATGTGATGCCCAAAGCCAACCATCATCTCCAATTAGAATTGTGTGTCCATGCACGTATGCAATGTGGCCAAACGATGTCTGCCATCGGTATCTCAAATTCAAATCAGTCTGACCTTGTTCAATGTGTATACAATACAACATGCTCATTTCCAAACCACACCGCGCATATCTCAGTTATTCATGCATGCATGGGTTTCAAACATCATGATCTCTTATTCGAATATTTGAAATCAACTTTACATTGATTATGACCTCACCTAGTCTTTTACACCCACACAGTCATCTTCTCTTTATAATTGTACCACTAACTTTCTCTCGTGCATGCATGCACACACACTACCAGTCGGCATTATCCATCGCACACATGCAATCTTTTTCTTCAGGTCGGTCTCCCATGCATGCACACACACACCTCCCCCTCTCCATCATATTGGGCATTCTTTATCTCTCACGTGCATGCGCAACGATCGATGTTCCTCTATGTGTGTGTATATATAGCTAGGTCTTTCACAGTTTTCCACACAAACCGATCAATCTATATATCTAGTGAGGTCTCACCCTCTTTCCCACGTCCACATCGATCAATCTATGCCTCTCTATATAGGATTACATAGCTAATACACCCACATTAATTATATATCCAGCGTCCCCCTCTCATCATCCATGCCTTCCGCTTCATCTCTCAGACGCGCGCACAGTGGCGAAGACAGGGGCAGCAAGGGCCCTCCCCCCCTAACATCACTATATATTGAGGCTAATATGAATGTGATCATTAGACAATTGCTGGTAAAATGGTTTAAGTTGATGAATTGGCCCTCCTCGTAAAGGATTAGCAATGCTTGGCCCCCTAGCTCATTTATTTTTCATGGCTCCGCCACTGCGTGCAACAGCGCATGTTCTCGCCCCCTCTCTTTAAATATGGATCTCGCACTTGTGCACTCCTTTGTAGTCTCCCTCCACTTGGCCCCTCGCACCATCTTCTAGCCCCCCACTGGATTTTTCCACATGTACAATCTAGCAGACTCCATGTTTGAGCTTAAGCATAATGGACAAACCTCAAAACACAAGTGCTTCTCCTTTGTTCTACAATCTTCCGTATAATAACTGCCCAAACTTTTTTTCTAGTTGAATTGCCATTATTTGTTTTTACTTTATGCTTTACAACGCACAATTCCATGAATCATAAAATAGATTAAGGGCTTCTTTGATTCAAAGGATTCTCAAAGGAATTTTGGAGGATTCTAATCCTTAGGAATTTTTCCTATCTTGGTTGTTCGATTCGTAGGATTGTAAACCATAGGAATTTTTCCATAGGATTCATTTGCACTAGATTTCATAGGAAACATCCCATTCACTCAAACCTCTTTGAAAGAATCCTGCATTTTTTCAATGCACAATCAAACACTCGTACAGTCCTTTAGGATTCAAGACGACATTCCACTCTAATCCCATGTTTTCCAATTCCCGTGTTTTGGAAATCCTACGAATCAAAGAGGCCCTAGCTTTTTTATAAAAACTAATTGATTTTGAATGAGATGAACTATAAAAATTAAACGAAGGTCTACATCAGGCATATATGACTCGGAGCTTACATGCTTTAGTGATGTATTTATTCATAATTTGGTTGCCAAATCTAATGCGTGCAATGCACGTGTACCTTACTAGTACTTCGAGTATGTGCAAAACACGTAAATTAGAATTCCAATGGCACACTACACAATGTCTCTCTTATAGTTCTTGAAGCCACGTGGCACATGTGGAGGCATTGTCGCGACCTCCTTGTGTGGATTGATCACAGTGACGTGCTGCTGGTTCCAGAAGAATGTACTCGTCCTCTCTGAGCCACACTGGCGGTACATGCACGAAGCAAAGATGTGCACGCACGCCACGCATGCACTCATTCCCTCGCACGCACACGCGGGTACACGGGCGGACGCATTTTTGTACGAAGATCCACCCCATGTGATAATTTGACACGTGTGAAGTCCTTCACTTCATTGATGGTCAATTAATACAGCGCATGCAAATTGAGTGGAGGTGAGGGCGGAAGAAAGACATTACTACTCCACTGCGTGCATGCGAGTAGTTAAATCATGGGTTGCTAGTACTTCCATTGGTCTCCTTCGTATTTTGTGCCAATTTTTACCATATTTGTATGTAACATAATATTTATGCATGTCATAAAAAGTGGCACAAAAAATGGGGCCAATAAACCAGGACGCAGGCAGCATGATAAGTTTTTGCCAGGGCTACTGTTGGTGGCCTTTGTATTTAAATATGGACGGAATGGAGTAGTACTATCTTTATCTTAGCCTCGTAGGTCTCTCCCAGCGCCTAGGCTCGCCTCCCCGCCTCGCCCACCCGATCCCGCCATGGATAATCCCTTAGATCCCAGGATCCCGCAGGCTGCCCTCTCGCTGCGGCCCGCAGCACTGCCGCCTTTGAGCGAAACCCACATGTGTATTAGAGGGGATCCATTGCTCTGGAATCACAGATCGGTGGCGCCGGAGGACATGCCAGGGCTGCGTTTCAGGTGGTGGGCAGCATGGGCAAATCGGATCGAGGAAGCGTCGCATTGATTGGAGAGAAGTTCCAAGGAGCTGCGACTGGCGCAGCACAAGGCAGAGGCGCAAGTCGATCTCAGGGGAGAGATGCTGAGGGATGTCAACATCAGGTAGCGTCGCATTGATTTCGAGCTAGGGCTAATGGCAGAGATCATATTCCCGGAGTCGAATGCGGAGGAAAGAACGTGCATGCCTGTGCAATGGCATGAGTAGCCGGTGCAACTGTTCAAATGGGCGGTAGGAGAAGCCAAATCCCGGGACCAGTTGGGGCGGCGCCGTTGGGCATGCATCGTAGGCGAGGTGAGCTGCCCTCCTTCACCGCCAGCGATGCAATGACCTAGTCGTTTGCTGCTGAAGTGAACTTGCAATGCCATGTCGGTTTGCAACCTTGACAATCACTCCATCTATATGTATTGTATTCCTGTGAAAATACTTGGTTGTTTTGAAAAAGATGGTAATTGATTTATCACTAGTTTTAGAATGCTTGGTCGTGACAATCAACTTAAGCCACAACCAGAAGTCTCCATCGCATAATACTTTACGGTCAGTTGCACCAACAGACGGTCGGTCGGACCCGCGTATCACGGAAGGGACACGCATCGGCTTGGTCTGACATGTACGACCAGTTACATCACTAACTTGTGCGACCGCGTTTGAGCAGTGTAGTACTCCCTCTATCTCAGTTTACAAGTCTTGCACGTGTACCTAGGTCATTAATTTGAACAACTTAATAAGAGGCATAGATTACGAAAAATATATCATTACAAACTTCAAATATTCTATTTTTAATGATATATTCTTTATGTTAAACAATTTATTTTATAGAAGTTACATTGACGACCTAGATACATGTGCAAGCCTTGTAAACTAAGATGGAGAATGTTGCACTAAACTCATCGGGAGCCGTTTCGGGCCTCGAAACCAAAACCATCAATTAATCTTTACCTTGTTCCCATCACATTCGAAAGTACTAGTGGTACAATTAAGTGCAAGCCTGCTCACACCTACTAGTACCTACCAAACCTGAACATGTTCCCACTATGCAGGTTTTAGTACTAGTGCTAGTACTTAGGTTATAAAAAGGGCAACTACCTAACCGAAAATTACTCTACCTTCCTCCTCATAAGTCCTTCTTCTTCGTCCGTCCTTGCCAAGGCCGGTGTGCAGAGCTCTAGGTCGACAACTACTCGTAACAAGGGAGCGGCAATCAAGGCTGCGGAAAAAAAAGAGGGCTCGCCGCCACGCAGAGACCTCGAAATATCTCTCACGGGCAGGCGATGGCTCCCAGGAGCGCCCTAGCCGCGGAGGCGAACATGCCGAGCTGGCGGCGCTGGAATCGTTATCCCTCGATGGCATGCCCGATCAGCTCAATAAGCACCTTAATAAGCAGAAGGAGTTCATCCACGGCTTGGTGGAGCTGCTGAAGGAGAGCCTCGACGACATGCCCGGTGAGCTCAATGAGAAGGGGGAGTTGACCGCCGGCTTCGTGATGCTGCTGAAGAAGAGCATTGCCTCGGAGAAGAAGGCGACCGACGAAATCCTACAACTTCAGGAGGACAAGGCGAAGCTTTGCCACAAGCTCGACCTGCTGAAGGAGGAGAACGCCGGCTGGAAGAAGCTGCATGAGAATAGTAGTTCCTCGATGAAGATGCTGCAGGCCGTCGTCATGGAACAGAAGGAGGAGTTGGCGAAGCTCCGCATCGAGCACCCGGCTGCTGTCAAGGTACGTAATGCGGCCGTGGAACAGATAATGAAGGCTCGCGTCGAGAAATCCTGCGTCATGGACAAAATGAAGAAGATGGCGGAGGAGACGCGCAAGGAGATGGAGGTCGTGGAGCCGATGAAGAAGCAGTTACGACTCCGCGGCCAGCAACCCTTCATGTAGTGAGAGCAGCGCCCCAGACTTGTGTGTGCGTCTTCCTTCTTTTTGGGGGGTGATAATCTTCCTTCTTCTTTTGCTCCTGTGTTTCTTCTTTTGCTTCGGGTGTTTCGCTGCACGTGTCACGTTCTCTGCGAGGCATGAATAGAACAATGCTAACAATGAGATGACTAGCAAATTAGATCATTTTTTATCGCCATATGGCGCTGGGCTACCGTGTTTCGTGCTCCTCCGTCGTACTCCAGTGGAAAACTTGAGTATACCACACGGTTCTTTGCTCCTCTTCAGGTCGTCGGCACATTTATACGAGCAGTCAAATCACAAGGCCCCGCCTTCCAGCAGTAATGAGCCGTCAAATCACAAAGGCCCTCGCCTCTCGTGAAACCGACCAAGCTAGATTGCCCCGCCCTCTAGCCTTTAAAAAAGTATACTTTTGTACAGTAGTAGTATCGATGGATTGCGCCATGGAGCAAAACTAACAAGATGAAATTAAAGAAAAAAGGTGGTACATATAGAGAGCGCTCGTCGCCAAATTATGCATATAGTACTATTAAAAAAGCTAGTACGTGCTTAAATGGGGTGCTAAATTCAATTAAAGAAATTAGCATACCTATTTAATTGTTGGGTTCTTATTATTTATGCCACTAGTTGTGTATCACTACTCACTTTTGCCATTAGAAGTTACAACTACTCAAAAATGCCATCGATCCGTGAGATGCCTGCTCAAAAATGCAATTAGATATCTCAAAAATGCCATCGTTAAGTTAGATGTTTGCTCAAAAATGCCATTAGACATTGTTATTTTCACGTCAAACCCGTTGACCATGTTATATGACAAAAATAAGCTGATTCTCACAATGATAAGTGTGGCCCCGCTTGTCAGGAGTAACCAAGAGAATAATTTTATAGGAAAATAAGAACGTTTTTGGGATCAAGTAGGCCCCACACTTTATTTTACAGGGAGAGCTGGCATGTTGGTCCATCGGTATTTATGTCATTATAACATGGCGAAAGAGATTTGAGTCACAATAATGGTGTCCAGGACAACACACCACTCAAATAAAACTAAGCACCCTGAAATTCTTTGACAACTAAACTACTGGCTATATGATGTTGGCCATATATATTGTACGTATATAATGTGAAGAAACGAGTGGTAGTACTATACCAACTAAAACATGAACTGTAAGAAATACTAGTATGTACGTACTGAAGAGTTAAAGTAATGAGAAGGAACATAACATAGTTCTGCTGGGGGCTCAGCACAACACACCCCTCAAATAAAACTAAGCACACCTGAAATTAAACTAAGCAACTAATCTGGTAGACACTGCATTAGAACCACCATGAGCAACGACACTGCCACCTTACTCGGACTCCTCGTCCACATGCTCGACTTCATCCTTATCCCTCTTCCTCTTGGGCGACACTTCTTTGCTTGAACCGCACACTTGGCTCTTGCTCTTCATCCAACCCTTGTAGATATTGAAACAAAGGTAGCCATCCATTGCAGCGTAGTGGATGTGGTCTATATCTAGTACATTCCACTCACATGCATGATGAAACTTGAACGGAGGTTTCTTCAGTGTACCGTACGAAGGATGATCCATGGCTCCTGCCAGGGTCAGCATTGAAGGCTGATCACGGGAGGGCACCGGCCCTTTCTTCTGGAGGTCGAAGGGGTTGCCTACAATGAGGCCTATCCGATCCATGACTTCCCCGTCGTTCCTAAAGTCTACAGTAACAAATTTGACTCTGCCTCCCTTGAGGAAGTTCTTAAATTCCTCGCAATCAACGTCGGCATGGCATATGTGGTAGACCAAGCATAAGTCATGCACGCAAACCTGGATCACAGCGGACTTCTCCTTCTCTGCCTCCTTTAGATTCTTCTCGCTTTCCAGGACTGTGGTGTACTCAACATCTAGCCGAGCGACCCACTCATCCTTTGAGTTTTTGAACATGCTTCTGAAGCGAGCAAGGCATCCTTTCACCATCGCGGAAGAACGGGTGTAGATGACGTCGAACTCATCGCCGGTGATGGTTCTAATCTTGTACTCACCGCTGATCATGGAGATTTGGGATGCCATGGATTTGGGAGGAGGTCTAGGATTAGTGGAACTATCGTAATGTGAAAGGACGGGATGACTAGGAGCAAACTGCCGTAATGTTAAAGGACGTCCAGGGACGAGTAGGAGCGAACTGCCAGCGGTTTTTGTAAAAATGTTGAGTGGGGCGTGCGAACGGCAGGGTAGTGGCTTGCCTGGTGGATAAATGGATTCATGCATAGTACTATGGGGGCCCAATTAGATGTCATGTCATAGTCAAAAAAAATTAGATGTCATGTCTAATCGACGCCCAATTAAATGGCTTTCAATGTCATGTCAAGCGTCGGGAAAATTACATGTGATACGAAGCTTTCCATTCTCCCATGATACGGGCTTTCAAGAGCCATTGGATCTGAGATCGAATGGTTGCATGGCGTGATTCTAGACCTATGGGTGAATATCTTATCCTAGAGGGTTATTCTGCAAATTTTCAGCAACTTAGCATGCGACCGTTCGATCTCAGATCCAAGGGCTGCCAGCAGCCCGTATCATGGTCGCGCCTACCACGACCGTCGCCTCGCTCGCGCGGTCGCGCCCTTGGAGATTTAACATGGTCCGTTAGGCTATCTGATGTTGGCATGTCATACATAGTCATCACTTAGTCACTCATACTACAACAAGGTTAGCTATAAGGTTGGCTATAAGAGTATTTTTTACTTCTCTCTATCTCTTTCTTCATAGTATTTATTGCATTTGCCAAGGAGTGGCCTCTTCCAATGAAATGGTGCTTAGATGAGGTGCTAAGGGCATTAAATGGCTTAGCAACTCAAGTCCCCAATGCATAGGTGCTTAGTTTTTTGTTGCTAAGTTTGCTTCATTTAATTAGCTATAGACTCAAAATTGTGTTTTCACCTAGGTACACGCGCTTAGCACTGTTTCTTCCTGGGGTCACCAAACTGTCTCTCTCTTCTTAATTAACTTGCCACATCAGACTTTATGCCTATGTGGCAGGCTTAGCACCTATAGGAGCAAGTACAATAGTGAGCTATAAGCCCGCTTTACATGGCATTTTTGCATATGTGGAGGAAAGAGGCAAGGAAAGAGTGGAGGAGTGGGCTCTCATGCAAGAGCCAGCCTCTACATGGTGGAGCATTGGGAGAGGCACCTGTATGAAGGTGGTCAGGAATCAGGAGACTCACGCTGGTCAAAGCGCCGCAGTTAAAATGATAATGGCAAGTCAAATCATGGGGCCCCACCTGTCCAGTAGTAACTCGCTGTCAAATCACACAGCCCTACGTTTGCAGCAACCTACTCCCTCATCTTCTCGCGTCTCTGTCGAACCGACTAGGCGGAACTGCCCCGCCTACCACACGGGAAAAGCCCTGCCCTCGACTTTTAAATAGTACAGTATACTAATTTTGTATCCATGGATTGCGCCATGGAGCAAAGCCTCAAGAAAACGGTGGTACACATGTACAGAGTATACAGCATGCCCGTCGTGTTCGGGTCGCACCCCAGACGGTCGGTCGGTCTGGCACGCCGCTCTCCAAATGGAACGCGCGTCATATTGTATTTGCACACACATGTGGGACCGCAATTGAGAACCGACCATAGGCACACTCCCCGGCCCCGCAAGTCGGGTGAGTTAATAGAAGAGAGAGACGAGTGATAGTACTAGAGAAGTGTTGTATAGACGTTGGTGCCTGGACGATCCCTGCAAGACACCGAAGGTCGATTCGTCCATGCATGTGACCAGACTCCAGCAGACACGCCTGGATTGGCTATCGTCTACATATCGTGCAGGCTGTGTTGTACATGGCTGTAGTTCTGGTGAGAAATCTCAAAAAAGGTTTCTTGTCATCATGCAAAATTAGGTGCCATGTGCTTCGGATCACTTCAAGGGTTAAACAGCGACAACTGAGTTCCTCCAAGGGGCTAGTCATTGGGGGCACATGCACGAAGACTACTCGGCTGCCATCTAGGTCAAGCCGGCTATGTTAATTAGGACATCTATCGATGGACCCCTTTTCTACGAGTTTATCTTTAATTTGAGCTTTGATCCTCGTCTAGTTTGTCTGTCGGGATTCATGTTGTATCCTTTGGGCAGTGAGGTTATGATTTCTTGTCATGTGGAATTTTTTCGTGTTATATGTTATAATCCGGTGGTTCAGATCAAAATGGCGACAACTGTGCCTCCGGGGTAAGTGCATGAAGACTTCTTGACAGTCATTGACGATGTCAAGCCGGCTCCGGTAGACAAAAGAAAACTAGTACTCCACTATATAGGCAGGAGCCTCCGCGCTTGCTTGCTAGTGTTGCTCTCTTCACACTGTCTCGTCCTCTCCAGATCTAAACACGCTAGCGGTGGCCACACACTCTCTATCTGCTCACCGCTGGTCACATCCAGCCGGATCCACTCCGTCGGGGAAGGTGAGAAGGTGCAATGTTCACGCGGTCATCCTTGGCGATAGCTCTTACCCACTGCTGGCGTGTCCTGATCAGCGTGCCTTGCCGTTCTCTCCCAAGCACCGCTGGCTAGGGAGGGCCTCCGACCCCTTCTTCCTTGATGTCGTAGTGTGGGCAGATCCGGCCTCCCGCCGCCCACCTAGCAACATCCTGGCGACCCTCAGGTATAACTTCCTTCGAAACCGGCCCTGCTCTACTTCCCGAGCTCCTAACGTCGCTGTATTTGTATCTTTTACTATTTCTCAGGCCCCCTCGTAGATAGGATCGATCGGTTGTTCGAAAGCCACCTAAACTTTTACTGTTAAGATGTAAAACTAGTTCATGCACTCGAATCTAGTACTACTTTGTTCAAACAAGGAAGAAAGGGGTGGGGGTGGCGGGTGGGGGAAGATTTGTTACCTGAATCTAGGACTTGGTCGAAAGAGGAAATAATGGGGGCGAAAAGTAGCAGAGACTGGCTATCCAACTGGTCTCTAGGTTTAATAGGGAAATAAAGGGAAACACGGTACAAACTCAATATAAACCCGATCTATTGGTTGAAAAAGGAAAGAAAGTGGGGACTGGGGGACAAGTCAACAGAGTAAGTCCAGCACTAGATTTGCTAGCCTCACACAGTATAAGGTGGCTATACCGAACAAAAATGGGACCAACCCAGATATCATGTTCTGATGTTTGTTGCCCCGAGCCACTCTTATGTAATGCCACTGGTAAAATGTAGCAGTCGCACTGTTAAAAGTAAGGACACGTTAAACCAATGTTGTTTTCAATGTAATGCCTCGAGTAATATGAATCAATGGCACTTTTTCATGTCCTGCTAAATTTCCCATTAAAATAAGCTGCTTCTTTTCGTTAGAAATGCAACTGTCTTGGTCCGCCTACTCTCCCGTGCCCAAATACCGACTCTATAGCAGCTGTTAATGTAATGTTGCTGGTAAAATGAAGCAATGGCACCATTAAAGTAATGTTGTATTTAACGGTTGTCATAGTTAATCCTAATGCCCACACTAATATCTAGCAATGCTGCTGCTTTGGAAATTGCTACTGTCCTTGTAGGATTGCCATTCAGATAAGGAACATGCTTATTTTCATTTGTTGTATGTTTCATCACTTGTTAGTCACCCTTCTTTCCACCTTTTTTGTGCAAACAGAGATACACATTTCACGCTTGATCTTAGTTGAACTGCACAAATGATATCCAAATTATAGTTGAACATTCCAGGAGCTGCACAACCAACCTTGATGTTGCTCAATTTTATTGCAACTAATGAAGAAGAAGCTCTGTGGGTTTCGTTTTCTGATGGAAATGGAACCGGGGCTGGAGCCCTTTTCTTAAAAAAAGAAGCTGCTAGCTCATGGGACATTGCTTCATTTTAGGTGAACTGCACCAAAAGGTCCCATGAATTGAATTATCCATGTTGGTGACTGGTGTCATCCTTTCTACGATGGCGTTGACTGCAGATATGATTCCCATCATGAGGTATGTTCCTTTTTGGTCTGACTGTTTGCGAAAGATCCTGCATGTTGAGTCTGCTCTTGTGCTACTGTTTTGGCACTGCCATGATAAAGCAGTAATGTTATTATTTTGCTCCTTAATCTGATGGCACTATTAATTTGAGGCAATGTTTTGGCACCGCTAGTGCCACTGATTTTTTTTATATATCAAAAGAGGGATGTTCCTCCAATTTCATTAAAGAAACCCAACCATAGAGAACCATTATCCGACAACATCTCAGTGTAAACGGGCAGTTATGCAACTACTACTAGAACAGACTGAGTACTAGAAGGAGACAAGTTCGCCACATAAGCTAGGTAGGTAGGGGGACGTAGCACCAGCTCGACCAAGTTTGGATTACAACCCAAATGCTACCACAGAAACATCAGGGGGGAGATAGGGACTGAAAGAGCCAGCTTCAGCATCCCAGTCTAAGCACCCCCGGCCTCCATCCTTGCGACGCACGGTACACCTCGTTTGCCACCTGCTCGACCCTAGTGTCACTGATATAATGAAGTAATAATACAGTTAAAATAGAGCGAGTGTCCTCTCTATCATTTCATTTCCAATGTAGATAAAGAAAGTGCTTCTCTTTGTTAGTATATGTTTCATCAACTAGTCCCATTGTTAATGTTTAAGGGTTTCTGCAAACTGGGGTGCTTAATTTTAGTTGATCTGCACAAAAATAGAGATTGGAATGTATCAAGGCTCCTCCTTGTACTACCGCTGTACACTGATGTTCATCACTGGCAGAAGGTGTATCGGGGAGACTTTGGTCGATTTCCAGTATGAGGCGTCACAGGGCCCATCTCGCCCTGGCAGCATGGCATACTATGATACTATCACAATATTTTCTTCTATTTATTAGTGTATGTTTCATCAAGTAGTGCCACTATAATGTAATCACGCTTTTTCATTATCTGTGCAAACAGGGTTATTCAGCTGCATTTCGGTGGAACTGCACAAATGTACGGATGGAACTGGCATATATGCAGAGTGCGAGGTGACCCAAGTAAAAATTACCGACACCAACCATGCTCCATGCAAGCATTGGCATACACCACCACCACTAGGATGTGTGGCGCTCTATGTGGACAGATCTTTCTCGGCAGCAAATCCTCTAACCAAATACTAGTAGCTTATATTGGCAATTTTCTAGGGAGTACTCTTTTCTGAAAGAAGCAGCAATCTGTTTTTCTTTATTTGTACACAATGTCACAACTTTGACCCAAAGGTCCAGAGCTATTTTAGGGTGATTGGCGTAGTACTCGGAGACTGATTATAAGCATGATTTTCATTAGCTGTCACACTGATTGTAAGCATGAGCAGATGGAAGATTAGGTTAGTGCAAAGCTTACCTTAAACCCTACCGCCGTCGTTGAAATGAGGCGAGCATCGAGGGAACTGTGGAGAACGGTGGGGAAGCGACGTCGCACCATCCGGCCTCCTCTTGCGGTGGGAGAACGAATACTCATGTGGCTCTGGCTGGCTCTACACCCTCATGAACGGCACACCGTACTCGATCGATTTGTTATTCGCTGGGTGCTCGACCTTTGACATGTACGCCCACCACCTCCGCCTGACTTTTGCCTCGGGTGAATATGTCTGCTCCATCGCCCAGAGGAGATACTCGATGAACTCGAAGGACTGCGTCGTGACTGCCGCCGAGGAGTACATCGCCGCCCTCATCGCCGACGTCTCGCTCTTTCGCATACATTGCCACATGGCCCTCACCGTCCTCGAAATCTCCCACTCGTTGTCAAACCAAGTAAGGATCTCCTTCAACCTGGCAAACATTGCCTGGTCGCCGCCGGCGATCTGCCTGATTCGCTGCTACATCCTCTCCATAGATGTCCTTTTGAGTGGTCCGGTGCTAGCTTTGGAAGATGGGAGGAGAGAAGATGGTCTTGCAATAGAGAAGAGGGAGAGGCGAGACGGTGGTTTTGGAATGGAGATGATGGAGAAGAGAGGGGGTGGTTTTGCAATGGAGAAGAGGGAGAGGCGAGACGGTGGTTTTGGAATGGAGATGATGGAGAGGAGAGGAGGTGGTTTTGCAATGGAGAAGAGGGAGAGGAGCGTGCGGTAGCGATTTAGGATTGGACGAGAGGGCCAGCGCGCTGTGACTGGATCAAAATCAAAATCAATTTACCTTCAATTAAGAAAGCGATCCCACATTAACTAGTCTCCCTTTTATTCTGGGTCATAATTGACCATGATTTTCACAAATAAAATATATGTTATACGTTGCAAAAATAATATAATTTGAAAGTACATTCAGATACGAACCAAACGATACAATTTTTGGTGACATGCATTCACATTTTGCTTGTCAAATACAGTACGTGGTCAAACTTTGACCCAAAATACGCAAAACAAAAAAAATACTTCCAAGACCAGCGCTACTCCTCTCCTCTTAAACCACTGCCGCTCCTATCCTCATCCATTTCAAAACCACCGCCCCTCCTCTCCTCTTCCATTTCAAAACCACCGCCCCTCCTCTCCCGTTCCAATCCAAAACCAGCGTCGCTCCTCTCCCGTTCTAATCCAAAGCCAGCGCTGCTCCTCTCCTCTTCCATTCAAAAACCACTGCCAGCGAGTGAAGGTGTTGTGGAGAAGTAGATCAATGGAGGAGTACAACCGATACGTGAGGATTGCAGATGGCGACCCTGTGAAGCTAGCTAGGATGTTGGAGATACAGTCTTGGTTTGACAACAAGGACTAACTAGCGGCGACGGCGACATCCATGGCCAAATATCTACAACAGAGCGAAAAGGCGGCGATACTCCCGAAGGGAGTCGCGCAGGAGTACATAGAGCTGCTCCTCTGGGCCATGGAGCAAACAGATTCACCGAATCCGATCGTGAGGGAGTGGTGGTGGGAGTATCGATCCCAGATGGAGAATCCACCAGAGATTGAAGGATCGACCATCTAGAGGGTGCCGTTTGTGAGGGTGTCGTGCCAGGGCGAGCCAGTGGAGTCTTCGTCGACCAAACCCAACTGCAAGAGGAGAAAAGCAGTTGGCCCGATGATGCTTCCCCGCCATCCTCTTCCTCGTCGTTCACATCGTCTCATGGGGAGGTTGTCTACCGCCGAGGAATAGGAGGGGACTGCCCCCCCAGCCCTATAGTCGGGCAGGTTGTGAATTGTCAGGAGGAGCTTAGGGTTGTCAGTATTTGCAGGTTGTGAATTGTGTTTTGTGTTGTGTATTTTGAGAGTACTTTCAGATATGAATGTCTTTTGAATTTCAGATTTGCAGTATTGAGCATATGAAGTATTTTATGAATTCTAGAGATCTATTTTTGTGGCACCCCGGCTCAGAGCAACCGGTTTACCCTACATTGCCAGCCCAGAGATCGAGTCTTCTGGCAATACACAACAACATGGTACAGAAATAATCGCTTTATTGATACTAGCGGGATACATAGGTCTAATATTACATCGAGATGTGAGGCCAAGCGGCACACACGGTGCTGCTGGACAGTATGTACATTATTTAATGAACATGGCTGGGGCCTCGATCACACGAAACTACGCGGCAGCGAAAGAACGACGTAGCGGAACTCCATAGAACAAGGACACCGACGTGGACACGGCCTAGACACCAGATGCGCTCCAATGCGAATCAACTTGCCTGAAAGCTGGCATAACACGCCAGGTCAGTACATTGAATGTACTTGCAAGCTCACAACAAACATAGGCACGATGACAGACAATATCATGATAATTAATCAAGTTAAATTAATGCAAGAAATACTACAGATGCAATGCAGCCAAACAGTGCACCGAGTCACGCAGACTCGCTTACCAGACGGTTACCTCGTAACCAGACGGTGACCACACCGGGGTCACACTTGAAACCAAAAACCCATCAACACCTCGGGCGTTCAAGGTTCACCACGAAACAATGCATCACAACAGTCGCTTAGTTTGCAAGATTAATTATAAAAGTTGATCCATGGTGTGACTTACTCCCGAGTCTTGCCCATAACCGAGGGCGCGGCTATCGATAAATTAAATACACTCTACAGAGGTAGCGCACTTTACCCACACTACGGAGTACCTGGCCTCGCTTTCCCATTCAGGTGGACCAAAATATTCCGACGAAACCCTCCCTTTGTCATGCACTCTCCCCGACCACTCCGACCATCTCCCTGTCAGGGCTAGGTCTTGGGTGGCCCCGTGTCTACCAAAGACACCAACGGCCACCGTCGTGGTAAAACGGTCCCAAACAGGGACAAGGTATCATAAAAACAAAAACGAGCACACAAGGTTATGTCTGCCTACCGGGCCAGGGTATGCATGCCCATAACCTTCCCTCGTGGGAGGCACCGGTGAGAGCCACAACAAAGGACCGAATCAAGACCTTCCCATTTGGTAAATGTGATCGCACTGAATTAAAAACCCGATTCAATGGCACCATGATGTGATCAACATCATATTCAAGTTGAACTTAATCAGGTTTAACTTTGATAAAAACTTTTTATCAAGAACATGATATGAAAAATAATTTTCATGCAACTACTCGTCATGCAAAGCAAACAACTCATGTTCATGGATCAAACTTAACCACATAGTTACCTTGCAACACTAAAGGTCAAAACTCTCTGGTTATAACTCATTTTTATCAGCAAGCAACATTTTTATTAGTTCTTTATTTAAATGAAAATATCACTTAGTAAAATTACTACCATTAATTTCCATAGCAATATGCATAGTGCAAAATCTTACTCTACTTAACCAAACAAGTTCATTGCATGCAACCAGTAACTAAAACAAACATTTCTTACAGAATAAAGTAACTAATAATTTACCAAATTTATTTACCAAATTTTAAATGCAAATAAGAACTCATATTCAAGTAGAAAATCATAGATATTGAAATAACACCATCCAAATGCTGGTGTGGCTTGCCTTAGTGTAGAGGAGGATCACACCCCTCTTGGTTTGCTTCAAGACAAGCTTCTCCTTCTGAAAAATAATTTAAAACCACAAAAATAAATGTCAAAACACATTCTAAAAATCACCAGTAATTCTAGATAGCAAGGAAAAATCCACCTTTTGGTGTGCTGCTAGAGCTTTATGTAACAAAGACAATGCAAAAAGAATCAACTCATTTGGACTTATGGTTTAGAAATGGTGGTTGGTCAAAGTTTAGTCAAATTTCTGAATTAAATTTGAATAAACAGAAAATCCTGGGGGGTGACGTCGAAGACGTAAAATGGGAGTGCGCCTCCACTAGTACCGCTTCGAGCGCGAGTGGTGAGGCTGACACTGGGCCCCGCCCGTCAGGAGAGAGACAGGGGGATCGAGATCAGAGGGGAGGCGACGCTTCGCCGGAGCTCACGCCGGCGACGAGGGGGTTTGGGGCTAGTCTAAGGGATAGATTGGAAGCGGGGCTCGTGGCGCACCTGCCCGTACCCATGGCTTGGCGAGGGGTGGACGGAGCAGCTCGGGGTTGAGCTTGCAAGCTTCGGTGGCGGACGGGGTTCGCCGGAGAGGTTGAAGACGGCGGCTAGAGGCAGCTCCGAGGGCTTGGCGGCCTCCAAGCAGCACCAACAGACCACCAAGGCCCTGCCCAAGCCGTTTGCTGAACTCGAGAGGCCCTGGAGAGCGGCAGCTGGCCTGCGGGGATCGCCGGAGTCCTCGGGTCGGGGCGACGGCCAGAGGCCTGCCCGACAAAACTGCGGTCGTTCTACGTGTTCGTGGTGGATGTGTGGACTTGTGCATGGCGTGGATTCGAGTTGGGTGGCTTTATATAGCCGGAGCAAGGGGGGACGTGTCACCGCCGGAGCGTTCTAGACACGCGGCGAACATCGACAAGAAGCTCCAACGCGAGGGGGCAAGGTGCTGCGTCGACTCAGGGGCTTGCCCACGCTTGCGGACGCGCACATGAGGCGGTTTGGGAAGCAGACAAGCACACGTGCACACTGTGGCGTTTTGGCCGCGCCACGCCCGTGCTTGCTGTGGCGGCTCCGGCGTTGGCGAGCGCCAGGGAGGGGTCAAGCTTGATGAGTCGAGGGTTGTGGCGCGGTGTGGCAGTCGGAGTGCGTCGAGACGCTGCCAGGCGCCGTGTCCTCGCGCGGACACCAAGCTGGCATGGTCAAAAAGACGGCCAGGAGCGGCCAAACCTTGTCTACGCGCTCGACCGTGCAGTGTTACGTCTAGGAGGGGTGATGGATCATACCTAGGCCGACCAGACGTGACTCTACCAAGTTGGTAAGTTTCTGGTCAGAAACTTGGTCGCCAAGTTTGTCCATCTTCTAGAAGGCCATTAGGGCTAATCTCCTGGGGTTTAGGGTTTCTTAGGAAGGTGTTTAAGCTCAAGAAAACTCAAGGCCAAAATCTAAAGGAAAAATGCACTTGCTATACAAAGTGCATTTCATGTCCAGAAGTGAAAAGATTTTCTACAGCAAAAATATTACAAAAAGTGATGCAATATTTTTGCATGGGAAGGTGTTTCACGGTCCTAAGAATATTCATGAATTACGTCAGATTTTTCTGAGCAAGAAAAATTGAGGTTGCTTTGGAGCACAAGTTCTGAAGTGAGTTTCAGAGAGGGAAATGGATATTTTTCTTTTAGGAAACATATTCATTTGATTATTTTGGGAATTTGTTGGAAGAATAATGTAGATAGGTCACTTGGGTGAAAGCCAAGGATATGCCCAAGTGACAAGTCCATATGAAGTGATTCAAAAACAAAATCAAATCAGGGCAAAAACCACGGTGAAAACCAAGTCCCGAAAAAGAGAGAAGGCAAGTCCGTAAAAAGAGAGAAGGCAAAATCCAGGCTGTCACAATTTTTAGCACTTAAAAAATGTAGTTTCATAGGAGTATAAAAGTGCAGACAATGTGATTCTCAGAGAAGAAACTGCAAGTTTCAGTTTCACATAAGAAACTGCATGTTCAGTTTCAGATAAGAAACTGCAACTTTCAGAGGCAGAGCATTTATATTAACACGGCATTTTCAAACAGGGTTAACATCATGTTGGAAGTTTTATTCATGGTCGGAAATGGAACTACCAGCCAGTTAACATCATGCTGATCAACATTCATGCATAGCACATCTTCATATGATGCACAGTCAAAAAGATATGCTATTTTCAAAATGCCCACACAATGTCGAGTGTGAGAAAAACAGAGAAAACGAGGGACGAAGTTTTGGAAAGTGTTGGACATGGTGTGCGTAGATGACAATGGGGACCCACATGTCAATAATGGCACAGGCAAAAATTTGGAGATATTTTCCCTGCATCAAGTGGAATCGAACCCGGGTGGAACAGCTGTCGGGTAGTGTCACTTGGCCACTGGGCTAGTTCAGTACTTTCGTTACAAATAAGGCACTGCCTCAGGTGGTCCGATCTCCTCGTGTGCCTTTGTGTGATCGCCGCGGCGCCGCTGTCTGCCGTTGTGAACATGCTGAACAAACGAGAGGAATCTGGAGAGGACTGTACATGGAGAGGCAGACAGTCGGGACCCACCAGGTCTATGGCCGTACGCAAGCAAGTGCCTCATCGAAAAAATACTTTCTCCTAATGCTATACTGACGTTGGGGCCCACGAGTTTTTCAACATAGTTACATTTTGTTAGGTGCTTCAACGTAGTTACTATAGGAGATAAATTCACAACGAAGCCGGGGAGTTGGCACGTGTCATTTATTATCACTGGGGCAGCAAGTATCAGCTGGGTTTTGGGTTGCCCCGTCTATGCTTTCTTTTTTAACATGTGCAGCCCACGACATAGCGGTTTGTATTTTCTTGAGGGCCGTCATGTATCGACCGGCCTATGGACCTCCCATCCGAGGTTTTATTTTTCCTGAAACATCGGCAACCCAATTTATGTATTTTTTTTTTGAAGAAAACGCAGAGGTCTGTTCTATTTTTCTATATAAGAATAGGAATGCCTGGTCCAACTTATGTTTCCCTTCTAACTATAGTATATATATTTCAATTATTTTATATGTTATTATATATTATTGTTATTGTCATCATATATTTAACAGATACTTACATATGTAAGAAAACAATATCCCACATCTTATTAACTTATAAAAATAATTTCTTAACAATAAAATCCTAGATTTTTTTGGCAACGAAAATCCTGGTGATTGTGTACAAAAGCTTGGTAAGATTTAAGGACCAATGTAATAATAAATCACTTATTATTTAAATATATTTATAACAAAATGCTCAGCCCCTGTTTATTTTTTGATAACATTGTTGCGCCCAACCCAACATTATAATTAGAATTAGCCCAGCAAAATCATGTATTTCGAGAAAGTGCAAATGGCCTGTAATTTTTTAGAAAAAAAATAAATGGGCCGCATGGACGCTACATTATTTGTTCACCCAGCCCAACTAATGGACTGTAATTCTAAAAAAAAGAGATCAAATTGACTGTAAATTCTGAAGAAATGGGTTGAATACGTGCCACATTTTTTGAGGCTGAAATGTGGGCCAATAGGTCGAAGCCAACGCAAGTCGTTGCCAACTTAGTCAACAAATGATTCTGACATTGTTAGTCGTTGGATTTACATCCAACGACCGACATCCATCTTCAATCTCTCGTCTTCTTCCCCCAGCGCCACGGGGACCACCTCCTCCCGCCTCCTGCTGCTAGTAGCTCTGCTTAGCACGCTTCACTGTGAAGCGCTACCCCACCGTTGGCCAAGCCATCCCTCCACCCCTCCTGTTCTTCTCCACCGACTGCCGAACCACACCGCACCAGAACCAGTTAACCACCGTCGTCCACCACCGTTGTCAGGGGCCTCACCGTCGTCCACCACCGTTGTCAGGGGCCGCGCCGTCGTCCACCACCTTGGATGCGCTCGGCATGGAGTGGTCAACGTGGTCAACGAACGACATCCATCGGAAGTAGATTGTGTGTGGAGAGGCTGACAGCTAGGTCCACGGCCGCACGCAAGGAAATGCCTCCTTATTACGTGCAAAATAATGATTCCTCCACCTGACAGCTGGGACCCACCGGAAGGGCCTCTGTATTTCATGAAAAAAACGTTCCCCCGCTGACAGGTCGGACCCACCAGCTATATCTTCGCACGCAAGAAAGTGTCTCCTTATTACGCACAAAAAAATGAATACCCCTCTGCTAGCTGGGACCCACCATAGTGGGAGGCTGACTTGTGGGCCTACTATGTTGACGGGGATGGAGGGCTTTGTCAACTTAGTCAATATGAATGATTCTAGCTCCAGTGACCGTACGATGTCCATCCAATGGTCGTAGTGCTTCTTCAACCTCTGGTCTTCTTGCTCCAGCCGCCCAAAGCAGCGCCGGTCGTGCCGCCTGCTCCAGCCTCCCGTGGCCGGCTGTGCTGCCGCGGACGCCTCACCACCCCTACTACTCCCACCGCTGGCCAGGCTCAACGGCGACGGCAGCCTCACAGCGCAGCCAAACCAGCGAACCCTCGTACTCCTCTCCATGTGGGCATCCACTACCGCGTCTTCCCCGGCTCTGCATCGTCCCCTTCCTAGGTCTCGTCATCGTCCACCGCCTTGGTGCTCTCGGCGCGGCGTGGTCAATGTGGTCAACGACCGACTTCCATCAGAAGAGTACTATACGTGGAGAGGCTGACAGCTGGGTCCACGTGTCACATCCCTAGTTCTGGTATGCACTAGGCTAGCCCTTCACGTGTGCATCATGTTTACTTTTCACAGAAAGTTGAAATGGGGATGACAGAACCCCCAGCACCCCCTCTGAAACCAACTAGGGTTTACTAAAATCATTTTCAATGAACCTGAAATGCCCTTCTAAAATGTCCATCATTTTTGTCTTGGGTTAGAACCTCTGACAAAATTGGTTCACAATTTTCTAGGTCATCTTAAGGTCACTGAATTAAATCATATGCTATTTGCATTTGGGCATTTAAATGCTATATAATATTTTAAATGTCCAAATATTCATGAACTAAAATGTTTACTGTTGGAATTATTCCAAACAGTAGCCTTGAGCAGTTTCATGAATTTTGAGATTGTTTTGGTATTTTTATTAAAGCCCTAAAAGTACAGAATAATAGAAAACAGAAACAAATAAAGAGAAAGAACTCACCCAGCCTTACCTGGCAGGCCCACCTAGCGGCCCAGCACTGTGCTGGCCCATGGCCAGTCAGCTGCTTCCTCTCGCTAGGCAGGCAGAGAGGTGAGCGCCGGTGTGCCTGAGCTCGCCACGGCGCCACCTGCTTGCCGCCCGCGCCCCTAGACGTCCGGACGACCTCCACATCGTCGCCCCGAACCCCTGGACCCCTCCATTCGCCCCCAACACCTCTCTCTCGCCGTTCCCCACCACAGCCGAGCGTGCTCGCCGCCGCCGACCGCTGTAGCCGTGGCCACCGCCTCCCCCTCGCCTCTCCGACATGCCCAGGAGCTCCGCCACCGTCGTCGATGTCTCTCTGTCGACTCACGCGACGCCAAAGGCCCCGAAGCGCCGGCCCTCACCTCTTCTTCCTCCTCGGGTCGCCGAGATCTCCACCGTCACCCTGCTCGCTCCGGTCCTCCCCCGCGCCCACTGACCTTCCCATCGTGCTCGTGGTGAGCTTCTCTTCCTCCTCCCCTGAACCCCGTTGCTCGCCGCCTCCTCTAGGTCGTAGTTGCGCGGATACCGAAGCTCGCCGGCGCCGTGCCTCATCGCCGCCGCGGCCACAGCTGCTGCCACCCGCGTCCGAGCTTTGCCCCGTGCTCAGCACTCTCCCAGGAGCCGGGCGCGCCCACCCGTTCGACCTGCTGTGCCCCCTATCACCAACCCCGACATCGCCCGAACTCCAGCCACCGCCGCGAGCTTCGCCCCGGCGAGCTCGGGCCGTCTCAGCCCGTCCCAACCGCATAGAAAGACGTGGGGCACTCCCAGCTTCACGCTGATGCCTCCGCCGTCCCTTTTGGTCGTCGGAGCAGGAAACCCGAGCCCCTCCGCCGCGTCTGGCCTCGCCGGCGTCATGTCACCGGTGGGTTTGACCCATTTGACCATGTGGGCCCCGCCCCCTGGTCAAACCTAGATTAGGAGTTAATCTAATACTAATTTAGTTAGTTAGCTAACTGTGACACTGACTAGTGGGTCCCACTAGTCAGGGTTGACCTGGACCGTCTCCGTTGACTGATGATGTCACCCTGACGCAATAACTCTTTTTCTGGATTTATTTCTTACACGGGAAATTCCAGAAAATAGTATAAACTTCAAAAAATCATAGAAATTAATCTATAGCTCAGAATGAAATAAATTATATATGAGAAATGATCAAAAAAATCCAATATATCCATCTGTACCATTTGCATGCATGTTTGAACAACCTAAGGTTGCTGTATGTGGCAATTTGCATAATTGGCATTTCAATAAGCACATATGGAGTTTGAATTTGAACCCTTGGTTCAAACCAACTTCATTTAATCTGGTTTCTAGTTGCATTAGCTCAAACCACAACATATTGCCATGTCATGATCATGCATCATATTGTTGCATTGCATTGATTGTGTTCTTCCTTATTTGCCGGTAATTATCCCCTCCCAGTAGACGACGTTCCGACAATGAGTTCGATGACACCGATGAAGAACTATACTATCTTCAGAAGTGCCAGGCAAGCAAAACCCCCTTGTTAATTCCGCTACAATCCCACTCTCTCGCTCCTGCTCTCTTTTACTGCATTAGGACAACAATGATTCAATTGTTACCTATTGCGGTAGTTGAACCCCTTATCCTCTGCATGACCTGTCATTGCCACAGTAAATATATGAAACCCACTAGCATGAGTAGGAGTTGTTTGAGCCCTGATGTGCCTACTCATTCATGCTTGTTTGTCATGCCTGCTACTGCTTAGAGTTGAGTCAGGTCTGATTCATCGGGGATGAATTAGAATGGTGATGAACATGTCCTACTGTGTGTGAACTAAGTGTGTGAACACGATTTGGTAAAGGTAGCGGTGAGAGGCCATGTAGGAGTACATGGTGGGTTGTCTCATTGAAGCCGTCCTTAGGAACTGAGTTCTGTGTTTGTGATCCATGAACAGCTACTACCATGCATTGGGCCCGAAACCAATGGACCCTCTCGGCTTCTTAACCACCCTTGTCCTCTGTCCAGGAGTTGCCAGTAGTTTCTTGTGTTTGTAGTATGCTAGAGGCCGTGCACAGCGCTGACCCGAGGGGTGGGCTATGATGCGGTAGGCACGTGGCCGGGCATGCCGGGCGCCCGTTTGGTGTCTCGGAACCCTGTACACATCGTTCGGGGCCGTATGTGGAAACCTCGGCCGGACTCCCTGCGAATGGAACCTGAATAGGCGATAAACCTGGACTAGAGACTTGAGTGTTTAGGTAGGACGTGGCCGACACCCTCGTTGGGCTTCCGCTTGAAGGTTGCCGAGTACATGTCGTGTAAATGGCGGTAAGTAGTGAGAGCGTGTGTGATGAAGTACACCCCTGCAGGGTTAACATCATCTATTCGAATAGCCGTGTCCGCGGTAAAGGACTTCTGGGTTGCCTGTACAGTTCATAGACAAGTGAAAGTGGATACTCTAAAATGCGCAAGATAAGCGTGAGTGCTATGGATGGCGTTCTCGTAGGGAGACGGGAGCGGATCCATAGTGGTGTATTGATATGGTGAATATGTGGACTCGTGTGCACCACCTCAAAAGAGTTACTTGCAGTCGTAGTTTAGGATAGCCACCGAGTCAAAGCTAGCTTGCTGCAGTTAAACTCCACTACCCCCTTTGTTGATACCGATGCATATGTAGTTAGTTCTGATGTAAGTCTTGCTGGGTACATTTGTACTCACGTTTGCCTATTTTATGTTTTTGCAGAGAGACGTCAGTCTCGCTAGTAGTTCTGCGTGGACTTCGACGTTTAGCTTGTTACCTCAGCTATGATCTTGTGCCCTCGGCAGGGCCTTGTAGATAGTCCGGCTTCTCAGCCTTCTTCATTTGTAGTTGGCTGTACCCAGACAAGTTAAGCTTCCGCATGTGCTTTTTGCTTGTATGCTCTGCATGTTGGGGTCATGAGACCCATGTTTGTAATACTTGGCTCCTCGGAGCCTAATGAATAAATACTTGAGTCGTAGAGTTATGTTGTGATGCCATGTTGTATTTACACATATCGAGCATATTGTGTGTATGATTGAAATGCTTGGTATGTGTGGGATCCGACAACCTAGTTGTTTATCCTTGGTGGCCTCTCTTATGGGGAAATGTAGTCTTGTGCTTCCATGAGCCATAGTAGTCCGCTACAGCCCGGTTCACCGGAGTCCTGCTAGCCCAACACTACTGCTCCAGAACACTTGACTGGTCGGCATGTGATTCACTTCGTTCATGTGTCTGTCCCTTCGGGGAAATGTCACGCGGTGACATCCGGAGTCCTGCCTAGCCTGCTACAGCCCGGTTCACCGGAGTCCTGTTAGCCTAGTGCTACAGCCCGGATTCGCACGCTGCTGACCGACATGCTCGATGTTGATTCATGTATGCCTGTCCCCGTAAGTTAGTGCCACTTTGGGTTCACGACTAGTCATGTCGGCCCGGGTTCTCTGTCATATGGATGCTAGCGACACTATCATATACGTGAGCCAAAAGGCGCAAACGGTCCCGGGCCATGGTAAGGCGACACCCGTGGGGATACTGTGCGTGAGGCCGCAAAGTGATATGAGGTGTTACAGGCTAGATTGGTGTGACTTAGAACCAGGGTCCTGACACAAGGAAATGCCTCCTTATTACGCGTAAAATAATGATTCCTCCACCTGACAGCAGAGACCCATCGGACGGGCCACCGTATTTCGCGAAAAAAAACATTCCCCCCTGACTGGTGGGACCCACCAGCTACATCTTCGCATGCAAGGAAGTGTGTCCATATTACGGGCAAAAAAATTGATTCACCCCCCTGACTGCTGGGACCCACCAGCTACATCTTCACACGTAAGGAAGTGCCTGACAGTCGGGACCCACCTGGTCGAAGCATACATAGCGTTGTCATTCTAGTCGCGAACGTGTACGTACATACGATCGGTCTGTCTGCAGGCTGCAGCGATGAACCGTGGCCGTGCAAGGAAGGGCATGGGTCGTAGTAGAAGCGCGCACGTGTTGTAGTAGAGGCGCGCACGTGTCATAGTAGAGGCGCGCACGTAGCATGTACACGTACGTACAGCCAGGGTGCAAGAAAGTAAATACGGCCATGTATGTACATACGGGTGCGGTCTCGAATGCCTACTCGCGTATACGTACGGCCAGGGCTCGTGTACATGGCTGGGTCGGAACAGAGAAGTTGCGCCGTCGTCGTGACCATGGGGAGGCAACCGGCTGGGTCGGAACGGAATGCGTCGTTGTGTTCATCAGGAGCCAACCGGCTTGGACGGAACAACCGATGGAAACGAGACCTGGCGTACCGCGGAACGGAGGAAACGGCCTTGTGTTCGACCGGCCACGGTCGAAACGGGATCCTGTTCATCGGGAGGGGTCTGGCGTACCGCAAAACGGAGGAAACGAACCTCCTACGGTCGAAACGGGGTCCTATTGATCGGGAGGGGTGTGGCGTACCGCAAAACAGAGGAAACGGACTTGTGTTGGAGCGCTACGGTCGAAACGGGGGTCCTGTTCATCAGGAGGGGTGTGGCGTACCGCAAAACGGGACTCCACGGGATATTGTTCATCTCCACCGTCGACTGCCTCCGGGCTAGTGTTCATCCACCGTCGACCTCCTCCAGCCTCCACCTGCGACTGTTCATCCACGGGCTCCTGTTCATCCAGCCTCCACCGCGCTCCCCTCCACCGGCTACTGTTCAACCAACCCTCTCCACGGGGTCCTGTTCAACCACCCCTCCACGGGCTACTGTTCATCCAGCCCTCCACCGGCTACTGTTCAACCAGCCCTCCACCGGATACTGTTCAACCTTCCCTCCACGGGGTCTTGTTCATCCAGCCCTCCACGGGGTCCTGTTCATCCAGCGGCAACACCACGGAGTCCTATTCATCCAACCCCCCCCCAACCGGGAACTGTTCATCCAAACCACCCCCCCAACAAGGCTCACTGTTCATCAAGAGGCAGCAGGTTTGATCGGCTTCAGTTAGCAGCAGTAGCGAAGGAATCGCTCGATCGGGTTCAGTTAACAGCCATCGATCGATCGCTCGGGTTCAGTAACGCGTAGCCTGGAGTCCAATCGCACGGGTTCAGTAGACGAACGCCTCGCTCGGGTTCAGTTAGAGCCCAACGCCTCGCACCCACGCGCGTACATGTATGAGAGAAACACACATCGCTCGGCCCCCGACCACCCACCGTAACCGAGAACTCCCCGATATTTTCCTTGCCCTTGCTTCTACCATAGTTTTTCCGTCATGGACGGCCCAAAGAATGTCATGCAGCTGCGTCTCCGGCCCGCCCAGGACAAAAAGCCCATTTTCTGTCATGATTTTTTGTCATAGAAGTAGGATCCCACCACATCTATGATGACTTGGTGCTCCGGCTTATCCAGGATCAGACTGACATGCACAAGCTATCCCCACCTTGGGAAGGACCCTTAGTGGTCAGCAAGAATCTGAACAAAGGGTCATACTACCTTGTCGATGTTCGAGGCCCTAAGGACTCACGCACGTCGGAGGAGGAGACCAGCCGGTCGTGGAAGATTGCTCATCTTCGGCCTTATTACACCTGAGCCACCGGCTCTTGTGATGTACATATTTTTGACAATATTATGATGAATATAATAAAGCTGACATCCCTCATAATTCAGGGCCTCTGTCATTTTACTTCTTCAAAGCTGAGTCTTTATTATCATCTCACATGATCACTTAAGAGGCTTGAATGCCAAATTACAGAGACCAAAGAGAGTTGGATGCATAGCACAGCTCAAACATAGGTACCCGCTGAGCACAGCTCAGAAATATATCACTAGGGGGCTCCCTGTTCAAAGAACATAGCTGAAATTACCCTCCTGATTGGCATGGATGCCAGGTGTATTCACCAAAAATCTGGGTTATCCGGCCTGTATCCAAGATGCTCTTCGACCAGGTAATCCTGGATGACCCGCCCTGTTCTTAACAAGTCAATCCCTTAAAAGAGACCCTGAACTTGTTAAGGTTAAGACACTGATTGGGTCATGTAAGAGCCGGATTACAGAACGCAAGGAGAAGCTCAGGCTGATAAGCCGCCTTCTTTGAAACTTGGTTAAACCGGCCTGTTTTGCACGATGCTACTCCGACCCCGTCGTACTCTCGATAAGTCAATCTTTTAAAGACCCTGAACTTATCTAGGTTAAAATGTCGATTGGGTGATGTAAGAGCCGGCTTACAGAAAGCGCGGATACTCCAGCGGCTATCATGCTAGTTTCATTGAAGAAGAAAATTTTGGCTTTGCGGCCTATGAAAGCCTCGTATTTTTTGGATTTCTTTTCCATCTTGGATTTATATCACTTCTTTTTATTACCATATGGTTTTCATAAGTCGAGTCAAGTAGCCTTGTCTGTTTCATATTTGAGCATCTTTGGGTTTTTATAACCCGCCATAATGGCAGGCTTTAAGTCACCAGAAAATAATAATCTTGTGTTTAGAGTTATGACTCTAAAAAGCTTGGGATACTACCCCTTATTTACGGCATGATAAGCCTATAGCCAGAGTCCATTGACTATGGCGATGCATTTTCAATCTTTGGGTTGGAACTCTTCATACATGGGTTTGATAAAGCCGGCAGATGAAGCAAATACCACAGGGCGCCTGTGATTCATTGTTATGTAGGAACAGATCCAAATTTATGGCATTATAAGCGTAAGTGGCAGAAGTTTAACTGGCGTTACGTAATGCAAAACGTGCACGATGGCACGACAGACCAGAGTTTCACTAGCCTATTACATGACTCAGTGAGCCAAAGTGATCAAGTGTTTTCAAAAGATCAAATATATGAACCGCCCAGCGGTCAATCTTCTTAGCTTGGACGACTTGAAGCTTCTGGATCATCCTTCTCCAGTTCGTCGTCCTCCTCTGCCGTTTGGAAGTTTGGTGACAGCCAATCAATGCCACACAAGGCTTGGAATTCAGCTTCATCATCTATAAGTTCAGACGGATCAACTTCAGGGGCGAAAGTATGCTTACGGATTGGGGGGATCAGATCCATCGCTTTATAAGCCGGTGTGGGCATCTTCTGATTCTCCATATTATAAGACGGCTGATATTTTGAAATATCTGTCTTATCAGCAATCAGACTAGCCAGGGGACGTATTTCCTTCACATAGGCAGCGAAGTCTTTTTTGTCAAAGGGCGTGCCATCTTCTTTTAAACTTGGATACCCAGTGGCTATCTTGGTCGGGTCTAGTTCTGTTTGCCATGCTTTAGCCCGGCTTAAAGCTATCACGGCACCGGCTCTAGCAGATGACCACTTTATCTCCTCAATTCTTAGCAGGCAGAACAGAGAGTTTTTTTAGGACATCACTAAGAAGAGTGCGTGCTTGATTGGTCGGAGAAATCGTGGCCAACATGCGCTGAGTTCCAGTATATAGCTGCTCAACAAGCATATATACAGCGTTGAGTTTCACAAGCATTTCTTGACCAAGATTGCTGCTCCTGGGACCTGTGTAAATGATTATGGATTGATTAGAAAAGCTTAGTAACGTGAAAGATAAGATTCAATTTTGATGCTAACAAAGTTACTCACCAAAGATAGCCGAAACCATCTGGGATATACGATGTTTTAAACCAGTAAGCTCAGTGGTCACTTCTTGAAGAGCAGCTTCCGCTTTTTCAGCCCGTTGAATCAGAGCAGTTTTTTCTTCAGCCCAGGTGATTCTTTTAGCATCAAAACTGGTCTTCAGTTTATCTTTTTCATCCAGACTAAATTTGAACTTTGAGTCGGCTTTCCGGGTCTCAGATTCTTGATGCTCCAGTCGGATTTTCACATCATCCAATTGTGATTGAAGTTGAGCAGTGGTGTCCTGTATATGCACAGATTTGAAATCATATTCATATTTGAGTTAGAAGAATAAAAGTCCCGAGCCTTTTGCAAGCAACAATGCTTGGCACTTGGGGGCTAATGCCCGATCAATCAGGGTCTCTTTCTTCCTGGACTTCACCACAATGTCACGGACGTGTCTTTTTTTTGTAGTGTGTGAAGTTGAGTCAGACTCAATGCCCGACCACTGCAAAAGATAGAGAGAAAATGAAATTCATTCCCTATGCCTCGGCCATAGGTTCTATCATGTATGCAGTGCTGTGTACCAGACCTGATGTGTGCCTTGCTATAAGCCTAGTAGGGAGGTACCAAAGTAATCCAGGAGTGGATCACTGGACAGCGGTCAAGAACATCCTGAAGTACCTAAAAAGGACTAAGGATATGTTTCTCGTTTATGGAGGTGACAAAGAGCTCTTCGTAAATGGTTACATCGATGCTAGCTTCGACACTGATCTGGATGACTCTAAGTCACAAACCAGATACATATTTATATTGAATGGTGGAGCTATCAGTTGGTGCAGTTCCAAGCAAAGCGTCGTGGCGGGATCTATGTGTGAAGCGGAGTACATAGCTGCTTCGGAAGCAGCGAATGAAGGAGTCTGGATGAAGGAGTTCATATCCGATCTAGGTGTAAGACCAAGTGCATCGGGTCCAATGAAAATCTTTTGTGACAATACTGGAGCAATTGCCTTGGCGAAGGAATCCAGATTTCACAAGAGAACCAAACACATCAAGAGATGCTTCAACTCCATCCGTGATCAAGTCAAGGAGGGAGACATAGAGATTTGTAAAATACATACGGATCTGAATGTAGCAAACCCGTTGGCTAAGCCTCTTCCACGAGCAAAACATAATCAACACCAAGACTCCATGGGTGTTAAAATCAATACAATGTAATCTAGATTATTGACTCTAGTGCAAGTGGGAGACTGAAGGAAATATGCCCTAGAGGCAATAATAAAGTTGTTATTTATATTCCCTAATATCAAGATAAATGTTTATTACTCATGCTACAATTGTATTAACCGGAAACTTGATACACATGTGGATACATAGACAAATCACAGTGTCCCTAGTAAGCCTCTACTAGACTAGCTCGTTAATCAAAGATGGTTTAGTTTCCTAACCATAGACATGAGTTGTCATTTGATGAACAGGATCACATGATTAGAGAATAATGTGATGGACAAGACCCATCCGAGCTTAGCATAATGATCGTTAAGTTTTATTGTTATTGCTTTCTTCATGACTTATACATATTCCTTTGACTATGAGATTATGCAACTCCCGGATACTGGAGGAATACCTTGTGTGCTATCAAATGTCACAATGTAACTGGGTGATTATAAAGATGCTCTACAGGTATCTCCGAAGGTGTTTGTTGGGTTGGCATAGATCGAGATTAGGATTTGTCACTCCGAGTATCGGAGAGGTATCTCTAGGCCCTCTCGGTAATGCACATCATAATAAGACTTGCAAGCAATGTGAGTAATGAGTTAGTTGCAGGATGATGCATTACGGAACAAGTAAAGAGACTTGCCGGTAACGAGATTGAACTAGGTAGGAAGATACCAACGATCGAATCTCGGGCAAGTAACATACCGATGACAAAGGGAATGACGCATGTTGTCATTACGGTTTGACCGATAAAGATCTTCATAGAATATGTAGGAACCAATATGAGCATCCAGGTTCCGCTATTGGTTATTGACTAGAGAGGTGTCTCGGTCATGTCTACATAGTTCTCGAACCCGTAGGGTCCACACGCTTAACGTTCGATGACGATTTGTATTATATGAGTTATGTGATTTGGTGACCAAATGTTGTTCGGAGTCCCGGATGAGATCACAGACATGACGGGGAGTCTCGAAATGGTCGAGAGGTAAAGATTGATATATTGGATGATAGTATTAGGACACCGGAAGTGTTTCGGATTGTATCAGGTACATATCGGAGTACCGGGGGGTTACACTACAGGAATCAGGCACTTTGCCGTCAGCCAGCAGACAGCAATAGGTCCGACTGAATAGGCTACGGCAAAGGCCACTTTGCCATCCGCTGGCTAATGGAAAAGCTGCAAATGGCTTTGTCATCCGCTGACAGACAGCAAAGAGCCTGGACGGCACACGTGGCAGTTCAGGTCCGTTAAGTGGTTAACGGCGTGCTTTGCCGTCAGCCTGCAGACAGCAAAGGTGCAAAGGCCTTTGCCGTCTGCTGGCTGACGGCAAATCTACCAAATAGGCCAGCCCCCTACACCCCAGGTTGCACAGGTAGCTGCCACGTGGAATCTTTGCCGTCCGCTAGCGGACGGCAAAGACCTTTGCCATCAGCCAGCGGACGGCAAAGTGGCTATATAGCTCCTGTTTTTCCTGTTTTTTTTCTAAATTCATTCAATTTGATAGAATTTCACATGTATATATATACACACACACATTTCAAAATAATTTCAACGATCATACCAACAATAAGTTTCCAACAACATATACATGTTTCCAACAACATGAATATATATATATATATATATATATATAGTATTGCTATTCATCACCCAGGGTGCAGAATAAGTTATTCTTCACCCGAGGTAATCTTATGGTCATTTCATAATTAAATTACATTTGAAATTCAAATAGTTACATTCCTATTGATTCACTATGTAAAATTTGGTATAAGAAAATAAAAATATAGGTCATAAGACAAGAAAATTTGGAGTTTATGTAGATTTTACACTATGTTACGTTTGTAATTTTACATAACATAAAATATTTTTTACGGCAATTATATTTTTTTATGGTCTCTTTTTACGTCAGAAATAAGACAAAACTTACGGAACGTAAAATTACAGTGCATTGATGGTAAAATAGAGGGGGTGAAGAATAACTATTCCTCACCCAGGGTGACGAATAGTCAATCCCTATATATATATATATATATATATATATGTATATATATATACGAGTTTCCATAAATAAAAAGGAAGCACAAGCACAAGTAAAAGTTTGCAACAAGTTTCCATCAATGCTAGCTTCCTCATCTCAAGCAAATCTGCAAATTAGGAAAGATGAAAGTTAGAAGAAGAAGACTAGCTAGAAGAAGAAGAAGAAGAAGAAGAATTTATGACATAATTAGCTCACTTAGGTAAAAAATGGCATAACAACCTAGGATAGCTCAATAATGATCTATATAGCTTAGCTACTTCATTTATGACATAATTAGCGCACTTAGGTAAAAAATGGCATAACAACCTAGGATAGCTCAATAATGATCTATAATTAGCTTAGCTACTTCATTTATGACATAATTAGCGCACTTAGGTAAAAATGGCATAATAACCTTGGTTTAGCTCCAAAATATCATATAATTAGTTTATTTTCCTCCAAAATGACAAAATAACCTTACCTAGCTCCAAAATGACCGATTTTAACTAGGATAGCTCTAAAATGACCTACACTTACCATTTTGTCCTACAAAATGAATAAATATGATTAGTTAGCTCAAAAATGGCATAGCTATCGTAGGTTTCTTCTTCTTCCTTCTTCTTCTTCTAACGAAGGTAGGTAAAAATGCCATTTTTTAGCTAAGGTAGTTAAAAATGCTAAGTGTGTAGGTCATTTTAGAGCTAAGCTAGGTAAATTGGTCATTTTGGAGCTAACCTACGTAGTTATGCCATTTTTGAGCTAACTAAGCATATTTATTCATTTTGTAGGACAAAATGGTAAGTGCAGGTCATTTTAGAGCTATCCTAGTTAAAATCGGTCATTTTGGAGCTAGGTAAGTTTATTTTGTCATTTTGGAGGAAAATAAACTAATTATATGATAGTTTGGAGCTAAACCAAGGTTATTATGCCATTTTTTACCTAAGTGCGCTAATTATGTCATAAATGAAGTAGCTAAGCTAATTATAGATCATTATTGAGCTATCCTAGGTTGTTATGCCATTTTTTACCTAAGTGCGCTAATTATGTCATAAATGAAGTAGCTAAGCTAATTATAGATCATTATTGAGCTATCCTAGGTTGTTATGCCATTTTTTACCTAAGTGAGCTAATTATGTCATAAATGAAGTAGCTAAGCTAGCTATATATCATTATTGAGCTATCCTAGGTTGTTATGCCATTTTCTAGCTAACAAAGCATTTGTTAAGCAAAACACTTGGGAAAACTTACCATAATCCGGGAGGTGAAGGACCGGTTGGGGTTGCGCCACCGCGAGACGAAGAAGGATCGGTCGATCCTTTGTGGGAGGCGTGCTGGACGAAAGATCATTTGCAATGTTTAGTTAGCATGATGCAACTGAAATGTGAATACTAGTAACTAATGACCATTGAAATGAAACTCACCGTGTCCGCTATAGCAATCTGGGGCATCGGTGGAGGGGTCTGGCCGGTTTTCTCGCACACGGACTACACATTTTGTTTTCATGAGTCAGTCATATTAGTTAGTAATGAAATGAACATTACATGCATGATTTGGCTAGTATGCGGGAGAAACTTACCACAAGGATCTCGTATAGGGCCCGGTGATCCGCGTCGTTCCAGTTCCTCTTCGCCTCCAACAGATTAGCCGTCCTCTCCTCCACCTCCCTCACCTTCTCCTCCGCCTGCCTGGTTGCCTCCGCCACAAGCTCCTTGGCCCTAGCCTTGATAGCGAGCTCCATTGGCCGTGGTCGAGGCCTCATCTCGGGAAGAGACTTCGTCTGGCGCTTCTTGATCTCCGGGAGACTTCTAGGACAACATATGAGTCCATCCCTAATTGCTACTGAGCCATGTTTCCTCCCATCACCAAATAGCATCACGAGCTCAGGATCAAAAGGACTCTGACTCAGGTTGAACTCCTCACCTTTCATCTTCTTCCCCCAGTCTCTGTACCTCACAAGCTTGTCGTGGGAGGAGATGTTGGTGAAGCTCTCTAGATGATCGAGGTCATCCTCCGAGAATGCCTTGGCCTTCTTGTACGGGGCACTATGGGCCATGGCATAGAGGTCGTACAGCGGCGGCACCTCCTTCTTGTTGTGTCCCGCCTGAAAGAGAGGAACAGGGTAAATTAGTAATTAAAGCAAGCATGAAGAATGAAATTGCATGAATCGTTAAGGGCTCGAACCACATACGCAGTGATCCCCGTACTCAAACATGTTGGAGCTCCCTTGATGGTGCGGCACACCTTGCATCTGGGCACGCTTGTCCCTGTTCTTGTTGTGGACGGCTAGCCATTGGGGAGAGCACCACTCATCCACCAACCTCTCCCAACAGTCCATCTTATCCGCACACCATCTCGGGGGCACCTAAGTTAGACAAAGAGAAATTTCAGCGCTACGCCTACGAATCAAATCAAGGAAACTAGTACAAGGCCTTAAGAATAGGTAATTACCTTCATGTACTTGTCCTTACTCAGATACTTGATGTAGCACTTCTTCTTCTCCCTCCTGATGTTAGTCGAGGCGTAGTAGTCTCGGATAGCCTGCACCCGAGCCTCGTGTCGTGTGTTCTGAAGTAGGCACTTGGACTCGGCTTCGAGAACCATAGCCGCGTCCGCCTCGTGTTCCTCAAGACACCTGTAGAAGGTCTAGAATCAAACAAGACAACACTGATCATTAGTATGATCACTAGGTACTGCTGATTTTTAATTATGTAAAGGAGAAATTACCCAAAACCTCCGTCTCACAATATCGACCACCGTATCGTACACGACACCGTCGACCATCTCCCCCGGCGGGGCCGGGGCAGCCTCGTACAGCTCCCAGGTCAGTGCTAGCTATGGAAGCTCACCCTCACCGGGCAACGTGACCCACCTCGGGAAGTGGTGTCGGACTAGAGTACCAAGGACCTGGTTGGGCCTGCGGACACCATCTGCGTGTATCCAACCCCTGCAGTATGACAAGGCCAACACATTAGACCTTAATTTGAACAAACATGGAGGCAAAATGTTAAAAAATAGTAAATGCACTTACTTCTCCCCGTTAGGCTGAATCAACCACCTCTGGTCGCGGGTCGCCGGCACGGACGATAGCTTAGTACCACCATGCTGGTAGACCTTCTTGCCCTCCTCAACCAGCTCGCCCTCACTGTAGCTATCCTCAGATAAGGTCTCCTCGCCCTCGCTCGCCTTCTCCGGAGTCACGTGTGACGAAGACTCTGGGACCCGAGTCTCCTGGGAGGAAGGCTGTGGGACCCGAGTCTCCTGGGAGGAAAACACTGGGACCCGAGGCTCGTCGACCAGAGGCTCGTTGACCCGAGGCTCGGAGACCAGAGGCTCGTCGACCCGAGGCTCATGGACCGGAGTCCGACACGAGTCCAGGTCAGACAGGTCCACCTGAGACGGAGCACTCCGGTGGTCCGGAGACTCAGCGGGGGGTGGCGGCGAGGAAGGCAGAACAACCTTCCTACCTCTCCCAGCGCCCCGTCCACCTCTACCTCCACCCCTCTTCTTCCCCCGACCTCCTCTCCCGGTCAAAGAAGAAGAGCCCGCCGAAGGTGCTGGGGGTGTGTGCATGCTGTCTACCAGCGCTCTCCGAAGGTTCTGGGGTGCAATAACAACACCCCTCCCACGCGCCGAGGTAGGAGGCTCGGAACGCTCTCGACCCAAGCCCATCATCTGTCAACACCTGCAATGACAAAGAGTAAACGAAATTAGTACAACATAAACATAATAAAAAAATTAGTGTGTATCATCATCATGAACATAATAAAAAATTGAATACCTAATAACATAAACCAATTAATATCGGGGTTTCGGTGTCGGGGGTGCCATGTCGGGATGTCAGGGTGTCGTGTCGGGGGTCGGGGTGTCGGTGGTGTCGTGTCGGGGTGCTGTGTCGGGGTCGGGGTGCCCCTCGG
>NC_057802.1:424188647-424215976 GCF_018294505.1 Triticum aestivum | reverse complement strand
TGGCGACGGGGCGGGGAGGTTGCGGCGACGGGCGGCGCTCCTCGGGGGCGGTCCACCGGCGGCTGCGGCTGGGAGGCTCGGGAGGGGGAGGGAAGGCAGGGAGGGGGCGGCGACCGGGCGGGGGGCGGCGAGGGAGAGGTGGTGGGCCGGTGGGGCGGCGGCGGTGCTCGTCGGGCGGAGAGGAGAAAGAGATAGGGCGACGGCGGGGCGCGAGGCCGTTAACTTATTTTGAAGCTTTGTCGTCCGTGTCGCCTTTGCCGTCTGCAAGCTGAGGGCAATGGACGCTTTGTCGTCCGCTGGCGGATGGCAAAGAGGGGCCCAGTTAGGGCTTAACAGCCAGTGGACCAAACACCCTCTTTGCCATCAGCTTGCGGACGGCAAAATGTTGGCTGATGGCAAAGCCTTCCTTTGCCGTCCGCTGCCTCTTTGTCGTCTGCTTTCTGCTGGCTGATGGCAAAGACATTCTTTGCCACCCGCTAGCTGACGGCAAAGAGGGGGCAGACGGCAAATCTTCTGATTCCAGTAGTGCTACCGGAACCCCCCAGGGGAAGATATGGGCCATATGGGCCATAGGAGGGAGGCAAGCCAGCCTACAAGGGGTGGTGCCCCCCCCAAGGGAGGAGTCTGAATTGGACTAGCGGAGGGGGCGGCGCCCCCCTTTCCTTCTCCCTCTCTCTCTCCTCCCCCCTTTCCCCCTTCGATAAAAGGAAGGGGGCTAAATCCTACGAGGAGCCCAAGTAGGACTCCTCCTACTTGGGGCGCGCCTAGGGCCAGCCTCTACTACCTCTTGAGCACTGCGTTGGTTTTCCCTTGAAGAGGAAAGGGTGATTCAGTAAAGTAGCGTAAGTATTTCCCTCGGTTTTTGAGAACCAAGGTATCAATCCAGTAGGAGACCACGCTCGAGTCCCACGCACCTACACAAACAAATAAGAACCTCGCAACCAACGCGATAAAGCGGTTGTCAATCCCTTCACGGTCACTTACGAGAGTGAGATCTGATAGATATGATAAGATAATATTTTTGGTATTTTTATGATAAAGACTAAAAGTAAAGAAAGCAAAATAAACGGCACCAGAAATAGCTTGTTGACGGGAGATTAATATGATGGAAAATAGACCCGGGGGCCATAGGTTTCACTAGTGGCTCCTCTCAAGATAGCATAAGTATTACGGTGGGTGAACAAATTACTGTCGAGCAATTGATAGAATTGAGCATAGTTATGAGAATATCTAGGTATGATCATGTATATAGGCATCACGTCCGCGACAAGTAGACCGAAACGATTCTGCATCTACTACTATTACTCCACACATCGACCGCTATCCAGCATGCATCTAGAGTATTAAGTTCAAAAGAACAGAGTAATGCTTTAAGCAAGATGACATGATGTAGAGGGATAAACTCATGCAATATGATATAAACCCCATCTTGTTATCCTCGACGGCAACAATACAATACGTGCCTTGCTGCCCCTACTATCACTGGGAAAGGACACCGCAAGATTGAACCCAAAGCTAAGCACTTCTCCTATTGCAAGAAAGATTAATCTAGTAGGCCAAACCAAACTAATAATTCGAAGAGACTTGGAAAGATAACCAATCATACATAAAAGAATTCAGAGGAGATTCAAATATTGTTCATAGATAAACTTGATCATAAACCCACAATTCATCGGTCTCGACAAACACACCGCAAAAGAAGATTACATCGAATAGATCTCCAAGAAAATCGAGGAGAACTTTGTATTGAGATCCAAAGAGAGAGAGAAGAAGCCATCTAGCTAATAACTATGGACCCTAAGGTCTGAGGTAAACTACTCACACATCATCGGAGAGGCTATGGTGTTGATGTAGAAGCCCTCCGTGATCAATGCCCCCTCCCGCAGGGCGCCGGAAAAGGCCCTAAGATGGGATCTCACGGGTACAGAAGGTTGCGGCGGTGGAGTTAGGTTTTCGTGGATGCCTCTGATGGTTTGGGGTATGGAGGTATATATAGGAGGAAGAAGTAGGTCGGTGGAGCCACGAGGGGCCCACGAGGGTGGAGGGCGCGCCCTGGGGGGTAGGCGCGCCCCCTACCTCGTGGCCTCCTCGATGATTTCTTGACGTCCACTCCAAGTCCTATGGATCACGTTTGTTCCAAAAATCACGTTCCCGAGGGTTTCATTCCGTTTGGACTCCGTTTGATATTCCTTTTCTGCGAAACACTAAAATTGGCAAAAAACAGCAATTTGGGCTGGGCCTCCGGTTAATAGGTTAGTCCCAAAAATAATATAAAAGTGTATAAATAAGCCCGTTAAACATCCAAAACAGAATATATATATATAATAGCATTGAACAATAAAAAATTATAGATACGTGGGAGACGTATCAAGCATCCCCAAGCTTAATTCCTGCTCGTCCTCGAGTAGGTAAATGATAAAAACAGAATTTTTGATGTGGAATGCTACTTAACATAATTTTCAATGTAATTCTCTTATTTGTGGTATGAATATTCAGATCCGAAAGATTCAAGATAAAAGTTTAATATTGACATAAAAATAATAATACTTCAAGCATACTAACTAAGCAATCATGTCTTCTCAAAATGACATGGCCAAAGAAAGTTATCCCTACAAAATCATATAGGCTGGCTATGCTCTATCTTCATCACACAAAGTATTTAATCATGCACAACCCCGATGACAAGCCAAGCAATTGTTTCGTACTTTTGATGTTCTCAAACTTTTTCAATCTTCATGCAATACATCAGCGTGAGCCATGGACATAGCACTATATGTGGAATAGAATGGTGGTTGTGGAGAAGACAAAAAAAGGAGAAGATAGTCTCACATCAACTAGGCGTATCAATGGGCTATGGAGATGCCCATTAATAGATATCAATGTGAGTGAGTAGGGATTGCCATGCAACGGATGCACTAGAGCTATAAGTGTATGAAAGCTCAACAAAAGAAACTAAGTGGGTGTGCATCCAACTCGCTTGCTCACGAAGACCTAGGGAATTTTGAGGAAGCCCATTATTGGAATATACAAGCCAAGTTCTATAATGTAAAATTCCCACTAGTATATGAAAATGACAACATAGGAGACTCTCTATCATGAAGATCATGGTGCTACTTTTGAAGCACAAGTGTGGTAAAAGGATAGTAACATTGTCCCTTCTCTCTTTTTCTCTCATTTTTTTATTTGGGCCTTTTCTCTTCTTCTTCTTTTGGCCTCTTTTTTTCTCTTTTTTTTATTTTTTGTCCGGAGTCTCATCCCGACTTATGGGGGAATCATAGTCTCCATCATCCTTTCCTCACTTGGGACAATGCTCTAATAATGATGATCATCACACTTTTATTTACTTACAACTCAAGAATTACAACTCAATACTTAGAACAACAATATGACTCTATGTGAATGCCTCCGGCGGAGTACCGGGATATGCAATGAATCCAAAGTGACATGTATAAAATATTATGAACGGTGGCTTTGCCACAAATACGATGTCAACTACATAATCATGCAAAGCAATATGACAATGATGAAGCGTGTCATAGCAAACGGAACGGTGGTAAGTTGCATGGCAATATATCTCGGAATGGCTATGAAAATGCCATAATAGGTAGGTATGGTGGCTGTTTTGAGGAAGATATATGGTGGGTGTATGATACCGGCGAAAAGTGCGCGGTATTAGAGAGGCTAGCAATGGTGGAAGGGTGAGAGTGCGTATAATCCATGGACTCAACATTAGTCATAAAGAACTCATATACTTGTTGCAAAAATCTATTAGTTATCAAAACAAAGTATTACGCACATGCTCCTAAGGGGATAGATTGGTAGGAAAAGACCATCGCTCGTCCCCGACCGCCACTCATAAGGAAGACAATCAATAAATAAATCATGCTCCGACTTCATCACATAACGGTTCACCATACGTGCATGCTACGGGAATCACAAACTTTAACACAAGTATTTCTCAAATTCATAACTACTCAACTAGCATGACTCTAATATCACCATCTTCATATCTCAAAACAATTATCAAGCATGAAACTTTTCTTAGTATTCAACGCACTTATAAGAAAGTTTTTACTAATCTTGGATGCCTATCATATTAGAACTACTTCCTCAATTCAAGAAAATTACCATGCTGTTTTGTAGGACTCTCAAAATAATATAAGTGAAGCATGAGAGAATAATAGTTTCTATAAAACAAAACCACCACCGTGCTCTAAAAGATATAAGTGAAGCACTAGAGCAAAAACTATATAGCTCAAAAGATATAAGTGAAGCACATAGAGTATTCTAATAATTTCCGAATCATATGTGTCTCTCTCAAAAGGGTATGTACAGCAAGGATGATTGTGGAAAACTAACAAACAAAGACTCAAATCATACGAGACGCTCCAAGCAAAACACATATCATGTGGTGAATAAAAATATAGCTCCAAGTAAAGTTACCGATGGATGAGGACGAAAGAGGGGATGCCTTCCGGGGCATCCCCAAGCTTTGGCTTTTCGTTGTCCTTAGATTATCTTGGGGTGCCATGGGCATCCCCAAGCTTAGGCTCTTGCCACTCCTTGTTCAATAATCCATCAAATCTTTACCCAAAACTTGAAAACTTCACAACACAAGGCTTAACAGAAAATCTCGTGAGCTCCATTAGCGAAAGAAGACAAAATACCACTTCAAGGTACTGTATTGAACGCATTCTTTATTTATATTGGTGTTAAACCTACTGTATTCCAACTTCTATATGGTTTATAAACTATTTTACTAGCCATAGATTCATCAAAATAAGCAAACAAAACACGAAAAATAGAATCTGCCAAAAACAGAACAGTCTGTAGTAATCTGTAACTAACGCAAACTTCTGGAACTCCAAAAATTCTACCAAAATAGGAAGACCTAGAAATTTTGTTTAGTGATCTGCTGAAATTGGAATCAATATTTTATCACGTTCTGGTGATTTTTAAAAATTGTTTTCGTGAACAGAAAGTTTCTGGAATTTTCAGCAAGATCAAATAACTATCATCCAAGAAGTTCCTATAGGTTTAACTTGGCACACACACTAATTAAAACACAAAAACAAATCTAACCAGAGGCTAGATCAAAGATTTATTCCTAAACAGAAGCAAAAAGCAAAAAAACCAAAAATAAAATTGGGTTGCCTCCCAACAAGCGCTATCGTTTAACGCCCCTAGCTGGGCATAAAAGCAAGGATAGATCTAGGTATTGCCATCTTTGGTAGGCAATCCATAAGTGGCTCTCATAATAGATTCATGAGGTAATTTAATCTTATTTCTAGGAAAGTGTTCCATGCCTTTCCTTAACGTAAATTGGAATCTAATATTCCCTTCCTTCATATCAATGATTGCACCAATCGTTCTAAGGAAAGGTCTACCAAGAATAATAGGACATGAAGGTTTGCAATCTATATCAAGAACAATAAAATCTACGGGCACATAATTCCTATTTGCAACAATAAGAACATCATTAATTCTTCCCATAAGTTTCTTAATGGTGGAATCCGTAAGGTGCAAGTTTAAAGAACAATCATCAAATTCACGGAACCCTAGCAAATCACACAAGGTTTTTGGAATCGTGGAAACACTAGCACCCAAATCACACAAAGCATAGCATACATGATCTTTAATTTTAATTTTAATAGTAGGTTCCCACTCATCATAAATGTTTTCTAGGGATAGAAACTTCCAACTCAAGTTTTTCTTCATAAGATTGCATCAAAGCATCAACGATATGTTTAGTAAAAGCTTTATTTTGACTATAAGCATGAGGAGAATTTAGCACAGATTGCAACAAGGAAATACAATCTATCAAAGAGCAATTATCATAATTAAATTCCTTGAAATCCAAAATAGTGGGTTCATTGATATCTAAAGTTTTGACCTCTTCAATCCCACTTTTACAAATTTTAGCATCAAGATCTGAAAACTCTGAATTTTTTGAACGCCTTCTAGGTAAAGGTGGCTCATCTCCAGTCCCATCATTATCAAGATTCATATTGCAAAACAAAGATTTAATAGGGGACACATCAATAACTTTTAGATCTTCATCTTTATTCTCACAAAAAAATTCTAGTTTAGCGGCCATCTTATTAACTAAGGTGGCCTCCTTATCCGAAATTTCAGCAATTAATTTTTCGAGATGAGCAATCTGAGAATTCAAACCATAAAATTCCTTAGACATATCGTCGAGCTCCTTATTCATGTAACCCATAAAGCTTTTTTGTTCTTTAAGCTCGTTTCTAAAGAAATTGTTATGCTCAAATTGTAAAGTCATGAAACTTCTGACGTTGCTTTCGATCTCTTCTAACATTTTTAGGTGAAGGTCAACATATCTAGGTAGAGGCATTGTGGCAAGAAAGCAATCCAACACACGAGAAAACAAGAAGCGAGCGAAAAAGAGGCAAACAGAAAAGAGGGGGCGAATAAAACGGCAAGGGTGAAGTGGGGGAGAGGAAAACGAGAGGCAAATGGCAAATAATGTAATGCGAGGGATAAGAGTTTGTGATGGGTACTTGGTATGTTGACTTGTGCGTAGACTCCCCGGCAACGGCGCCAGAAATCCTTCTTGCTACCTCTTGAGCACTGTGTTGGTTTTCCCTTGAAGAGGAAAGGGTGATGCAGTAAAGTAGCGTAAGTATTTCCCTCGGTTTTGGAGAACCAAGGTATCAATCCAGTAGGAGACCACGCTCGAGTCCCACGCACCTACACAAACAAATAAGAACCTCGCAACCAACGTGATAAAAGGGGTTGTCAATCCCTTCACGGTCACTTGCGAGAGTGAGATCTGATAGATATGATAAGATAATATTTTTGGTATTTTTATGATAAAGACTAAAAGTAAAGAAAGCAAAATAAACGGCGCCAGAAATAGCTTGTTGACGGGAGATTAATATGATGGAAAATAGACCCGGGGCCATAGGTTTCACTAGTGGCTTCTCTCAAGATAGCATAAGTATTACGGTGGGTGAACAAATTACTATCGAGCAATTGATAGAATTGAGCATAGTTATGAGAATATCTAGGTATGATCATGTATATAGGCATCACGTCCGCGACAAGTAGACCGAAACGATTCTGCATCTACTACTATCACCCCACACATCGACTGCTATCCAGCATGCATCTAGAGTATTAAGTTCAAAAGAACAGAGTAATGCTTTAAGCAAGATGACATGATGTAGAGGGATAAACTCATGCAATATGATATAAACCCCATCTTGTTATCCTCGACGGCAACAATACAATACGTGCCTTGCTGCCCTTACTGTCACTGGGAAAGGACACCGCAAGATTGAACCCAAAGCTAAGCACTTCTCCTATTGCAAGAAAGATCAATCTAGTAGGCCAAACCAAACTGATAATTCGAAGAGACTTGCAAAGATAACCAATCATACATAAAAGAATTCAGAGGAGATTCAAATATTGTTCATAGATAAACTTGATCATAAACCCACAATTCATCGGTCTCGACAAACACACCGCAAAAGAAGATTACATCGAATAGATCTCCAAGAAAATCGAGGAGAACTTTGTATTGAGATCCAAAGAGAGAGAAGAAGCCATCTAGCTAATAACTATGGACCCTAAGGTCTGAGGTAAACTACTCACACATCATCGGAGAGGCTATGGTGTTGATGTAGAAGCCCTCCGTGATCAATGCCCCCTCCCGCAGGGCGCCGGAAAAGGCCCTAAGATGGGATCTCATGGGTACAGAAGGTTGCGGCGGTGGAATTAGGTTTTCGTGGATGCCTCTGATGGTTTGGGGTATGGAGGTATATATAGGAGGAAGTAGGTCGGTGGAGCCACGAGGGGCCCACGAGGGTGGAGGGCGCGCCCTGGGGGGTAGGCGCGCCCCCTACCTCATGGCCTCCTCGATGATTTCTTGACGTCCACTCCAAGTCCTATGGATCACGTTTGTTCCAAAACTCACGTTCCCGAGGGTTTCATTCCGTTTGGACTCCGTTTGATATTCCTTTTCTGCGAAACACTAAAATTGGCAAAAAACAGCAATTTGGGCTGGGCCTCCGGTTAATAGGTTAGTCCCAAAAATAATATAAAAGTGTATAAATAAGCCCATTAAACATCCAAAACAGAATATATATATATATATATAATAGCATTGAACAATAAAAAATTATAGATACGTGGGAGACGTATCAAGCATCCCCAAGCTTAATTCCTGCTCGTCCTCGAGTAGGTAAATGATAAAAACAGAATTTTTGATGTGGAATGCTACTTAACATAATTTTCAATGTAATTCTCTTATTTGTGGTATGAATATTCAGATCCGAAAGATTCAAGATAAAAGTTTAATATTGACATAATAATAATACTTCAAGCATACTAACTAAGCAATCATGTCTTCTCAAAATGACATGGCCAAAGAAAGTTATCCCTACAAAATCATATAGGCTGGCTATGCTCTATCTTCATCACACAAAGTATTTAATCATGCACAACCCCGATGACAAGCCAAGCAATTGTTTCGTACTTTTGATGTTCTCAAAATTTTTCAATCTTCACGCAATACATGAGCGTGAGCCATGGACATAGCACTATATGTGGAATAGAATGGTGGTTGTGGAGAAGACAAAAAAAGGAGAAGATAGTCTCACATCAACTAGGCGTATCAATGGGCTATGGAGATGCCCATTAATAGATATCAATGTGAGTGAGTAGGGATTGCCATGCAACGGATGCACTAGAGCTATAAGTGTATGAAAGCTCAACAAAAGAAACTAAGTGGGTGTGCATCCAACTCGCTTGCTCACGAAGACCTAGGGAATTTTGAGGAAGCCCATTATTGGAATATACAAGCCAAGTTCTATAATGTAAAATTCCCACTAGTATATGAAAATGACAACATAGGATACTCTCTATCATGAAGATCATGTTGCTACTTTTGAAGCACAAGTGTGGTAAAAGGATAGTAACATTGTCCCTTCTCTCTTTTTCTCTCATTTTTTTATTTGGGCCTTTTCTCTTCTTCTTTTGGCCTCTTTTTTCTCTTTTTTTTTTATTTTTCGTCCGGAGTCTCATCCCGACTTATGGGGGAATCATAGTCTCCATCATCCTTTCCTCACTTGGGACAATGCTCTAATAATGATGATCACCACACTTTTATTTACTTACAACTCAAGAATTACAACTCAATACTTAGAACAACAATATGACTCTATGTGAATGCCTCTGGCGGAGTACCGGGATATGCAATGAATCAAGAGTGACATGTATAAAATATTATGAACGGTTGCTTTGCCACAAATACGATGTCAACTACATAATCATGCAAAGCAATATGACAATGATGAAGCGTGTCATAGCAAACGGAACGGTGGTAAGTTGCATGGCAATATATCTCGGAATGGCTATGAAAATGCCATAATAGGTAGGTATGGTGGCTGTTTTGAGGAAGATATATGGTGGGTGTATGATACCGACGAAAAGTGCGCGGTATTAGAGAGGCTAGCAATGGTGGAAGGGTGAGAGTGCGTATAATCCATGGACTCAACATTAGTCATAAAGAACTCATATACTTGTTGCAAAAATCTATTAGTTATCAAAACAAAGTATTACGCGCATGCTCCTAAGGGGATAGATTGGTAGGAAAAGACCATCGCTCGTCCCCGACCGCCACTCATAAGGAAGACAATCAATAAATAAATCATGCTCCGACTTCATCACATAACGGTTCACCATACGTGCATGCTACGGGAATCACAAACTTTAACACAAGTATTTCTAAAATTCATAACTACTCAACTAGCATGACTCTAATATCACCATCTTCATATCTCAAAACAATTATCAAGCATCAAACTTTTCTTAGTATTCAACGCACTTATAAGAAAGTTTTTACTAATCTTGGATGCCTATCATATTAGAACTACTTCCTCAATTCAAGAAAATTACCATGCTGTTTTGTAGGACTCTCAAAATAATATAAGTGAAGCATGAGAGAACAATAGTTTCTATAAAACAAAACCACCACCGTGCTCTAACAGATATAAGTGAAGCACTAGAGCAAAAACTATATAGCTCAAAAGATATAAGTGAAGCACATAGAGTATTCTAATAATTTCCGAATCATGTGTGTCTCTCTCAAAAGGGTGTGTACAGCAAGGATGATTGTGGAAAACTAACAAACAAAGACTCAAATCATACGAGACGCTCCAAGCAAAACACATATCATGTGGTGAATAAAAATATAGCTCCAAGTAAAGTTACCGATGGATGAGGACGAAAGAGGGGATGCCTTCCGGGGCATCCCCAAGCTTTGGCTTTTCGTTGTCCTTAGATTATCTTGGGGTGCCATGGGCATCCCCAAGCTTAGGCTCTTGCCACTCCTTGTTCAATAATCCATCAAATCTTTACCCAAAACTTGAAAACTTCACAACACAAGGCTTAACAGAAAATCTCGTGAGCTCCATTAGCGAAAGAAGACAAAATACCACTTCAAGGTACTGTATTGAACGCATTCTTTATTTATATTGGTGTTAAACCTACTGTATTCCAACTTCTATATGGTTTATAAACTATTTTACTAGCCATAGATTCATCAAAATAAGCAAACAAAACACGAAAAATAGAATCTGCCAAAAACAGAACAGTCTGTAGTAATCTGTAACTAACGCAAACTTCTGGAACTCCAAAAATTCTACCAAAATAGGAAGACCTAGAAATTTTGTTTAGTGATCTGCTGAAATTGGAATCAATATTTTATCACGTTCTGGTGATTTTTAAAAATTGTTTTCGTGAACAGAAAGTTTCTGGAATTTTCAGCAAGATCAAATAACTATCATCCAAGAAGTTCCTATAGGTTTAACTTGGCACACACACTAATTAAAACACAAAAACAAATCTAACCAGAGGCTAGATCAAAGATTTATTCCTAAACAGAAGCAAAAAGCAAAAAAACCAAAAATAAAATTGGGTTGCCTCCCAACAAGCGCTATCGTTTAACGCCCCTAGCTGGGCATAAAAGCAAGGATAGATCTAGGTATTGCCATCTTTGGTAGGCAATCCATAAGTGGCTCTCATAATAGATTCATGAGGTAATTTAATCTTATTTCTAGGAAAGTGTTCCATGCCTTTCCTTAACGTAAATTGGAATCTAATATTCCCTTCCTTCATATCAATGATTGCACCAATCGTTCTAAGGAAAGGTCTACCAAGAATAATAGGACATGAAGGATTGCAATCTATATCAAGAACGATAAAATCTACGGGCACATAATTCCTATTTGCAACAATAAGAACATCATTAATTCTTCCCATAAGTTTCTTAATGGTGGAATCCGTAAGGTGCAAGTTTAAAGAACAATCATCAAATTCACGGAACCCTAGCAAATCACACAAGGTTTTTGGAATCGTGGAAACACTAGCACCCAAATCACACAAAGCATAGCATACATGATCTTCAATTTTAATTTTAATAGTAGGTTCCCACTCATCATAAATTTTTCTAGGGATAGAAACTTCCAACTCAAGTTTTTCTTCATAAGATTGCATCAAAGCATCAACGATATGTTTAGTAAAAGCTTTATTTTGACTATAAGCATGAGGAGAATTTAGCACGGATTGCAACAAGGAAATACAATCTATCAAAGAGCAATTATCATAATTAAATTCCTTGAAATCAAAAATAGTGGGTTCATTGATATCTAAAGTTTTGACCTCTTCAATCCCACTTTTACAAATTTTAGCATCAAGATCTGAAAACTCTGAATTCTTTGAACGCCTTCTAGGTAAAGGTGGCTCATCTCCAGTCCCATCATTACCAAGATTCATATTGCAAAACAAAGATTTAATAGGGGACACATCAATAATTTTTAGATCTTCATCTTTATTCTCACAAAAAAATTCTAGTTTAGTGGCCATCTTATTAACTAAGGTGGCCTCCTTATCCGAAATTTCAGCAATTAATTTTTCGAGATGAGCAATCTGAGAATTCAAACCATAAAATTCCTTAGACATATCGTCGAGCTCCTTATTCATGTAACCCATAAAGCTTTTTTGTTTTTTAAGCTCGTTTCTAAAGAAATTGTTATGCTCAAATTGTAAAGTCATGAAACTTCTAACGTTGCTTTCGATCTCTTCTAACCTTTTTAGGTGAAGGTCAACAGATCTAGGTAGAGGCATTGTGGCAAGCAAGCAATCCAACACACGAGCAAACAAGAAGCGAGCGAAAAAGAGGCAAACAGAAAAGAGGGGGCGAATAAAACGGCAAGGGTGAAGTGGGGGAGAGGAAAACGAGAGGCAAATGGCAAATAATGTAATGCGAGGGATAAGAGTTTGTGATGGGTACTTGGTATGTTGACTTGTGCGTAGACTCCCCGGCAACGGCGCCAGAAATCCTTCTTGCTACCTCTTGAGCACTGTGTTGGTTTTCCCTTGAAGAGGAAAGGGTGATGCAGTAAAGTAGCGTAAGTATTTCCCTCGGTTTTGGAGAACCAAGGTATCAATCCAGTAGGAGACCACGCTCGAGTCCCACGCACCTACACAAACAAATAAGAACCTCGCAACCAACGTGATAAAGGGGTTGTCAATCCCTTCACGGTCACTTGCGAGAGTGAGATCTGATAGATATGATAAGATAATATTTTTGGTATTTTTATGATAAAGACTAAAAGTAAAGAAAGCAAAATAAACGGCGCCAGAAATAGCTTGTTGACGGGAGATTAATATGATGGAAAATAGACCCGGGGCCATAGGTTTCACTAGTGGCTTCTCTCAAGATAGCATAAGTATTACGGTGGGTGAACAAATTACTGTCAAGCAATTGATAGAATTGAGCATAGTTATGAGAATATCAAGGTATGATCATGTATATAGGCATCACGTCCGCGACAAGTAGACCAAAACGATTCTGCATCTACTACTATTACTCCACACATCGACCGCTATCCAGCATGCATCTAGAGTATTAAGTTCAAAAGAACAGAGTAATGCTTTAAGCAAGATGACATGATGTAGAGGGATAAACTCATGCAATATGATATAAACCCCATCTTGTTATCCTCGATGGCAACAATACAATACGTGCCTTGCTGCCACTACTGTCACTGGGAAAGGACACCGCAAGATTGAACCCAAAGCTAAGCACTTCTCCTATTGCCAGAAAGATCAATCTAGTAGGCCAAACCAAACTGATAATTCGAAGAGACTTGCAAAGATAACCAATCATACATAAAAGAATTTAGAGGAGATTCAAATATTGTTCATAGATAAACTTGATCATAAACCCACAATTCATCGGTCTCGACAAACACACCGCAAAAGAAGATTACATCGAATAGATCTCCAAGAAAATCGAGGAGAACTTTGTATTGAGATCCAAAGAGAGAGAAGAAGCCATCTAGCTAATAACTATGGACCCTAAGGTCTGAGGTAAACTACTCACACATCATCGGAGAGGTTATGGTGTTGATGTAGAAGCCCTCCGTGATCCATGCCCCCTCCGGCAGGGTGCCGGAAAAGGCCCCAAGATGGGATCTCACGGGTACAGAAGGTTGCGGCGGTGGAATTAGGTTTTCATGGATGCCTCTGATGGTTTGGGGGTACAGAGGTATATATAGGAGGAAGAAGTAGGTCGGTGGAGCCACGAGGGGCCCACGAGGGTGGAGGGCGCGCCCTGGGGGGTAGGCGCGCCCCCCTACCTCGTGGCCTCCTCGATGATTTGTTGACGTCCACTCCAAGTCCTCTGGATCACGTTTGTTCCAAAAATCACGTTCCCGAGGGTTTCATTCCGTTTGGACTCCGTTTGATATTCCTTTTCTGCGAAACACTGAAATAGGCAAAAAAAACAGCAATTTGGGCTGGGCCTCCGGTTAATAGGTTAGTCCCAAAAATAATATAAAAGTGTATAAATAAGCCCATTAAACATCCAAAACAGAGTATATAATAGCATGGAACAATAAAAAATTATAGATACGTTGGAGACGTATCAGCCTCCTCCCCTCTCCCTCCTTTATATATGGGGGTGGAGCGCCTCTAACACACATCAATTGTTCCAAGCCGTGTGCGGCGCCCCCCTCTCCACAATTTACGCCTCCGGTCATATTCACGTAGTGCTTAGGCGAAGCCCTGCGCGGATAACTTCACCATCACCGTCACCACGCCGTCGTGCTTAGAGAACTCTTCCTCGACACTTTGGCTGATCAAGAGTTTGAGGGACGTCATCGAGCTGAACGTGTGCAGAACTTGGAGGTGCCGTACGTTCGGTGCTTGATCGGTTGAATCGAGAAGACGTTCGACTACATCAACCGCGTTAAGCTAACGCTTCCGCTTTCGGTCTATGAGGGTACGTGGACACATTCTTCCCCTCTCGTTGCTATGCATCTCCAAGATAGATCTTGGGTGAGCGTAGGATTTTTTTTGAAATTGCATGCTATGTTTCCCAACAGGAGGATCTTCTTCTCCATGTTGCATTTTTTGAGGTTCATTATCAATGATTACACTTTCTTGTTCTTGCTCTTGATGATGATCTTGTTCTTGAATGGGATCATGGTGAGGCTCTTGTTCTCCTTCTTGATCTTGAACACCGGGCATAGTTTCAGCAATAGGATCTTGTGGAGGTATGAGTGTTGAAGTGGCTTGAGGATGAGAGAAACTTCCACCTTCTCCGTCATCATTATGAGGTTCTTGTTCCATTGGAAGAAGAGCACCAACACCCATGGTCAAAATATCTTGAGAGGGATCTTCTTCACCTACATTACTTAGATCAACTTGCTCCCCATGGGAGCCATTAAATTCATCAAAAACCACGTCACAAGTTTCTACAACACATCCATTGGATTTGTTGTAGACTCTATAGGCGTGAGAGTTTGATCCATAACCAACAAATATCCCCTCAATTGTTTTGGATTGAAATTTTCCTAACTGTTCTCTCTTGTTGAGGATGAAACACTTGCACCCAAATACATGAAAGTACTTGACATTTGGCTTGTTCCTGGTTAGGAGCACATATGGAGTCTTCTCCAATATCGTGCAGAGGAAGATCCAATTTGATGCATGGGATGCGGTGTTGAGAGCCTCGGCCCAAAAACTATGTGGTGATTTGTATTCATCCAACATGGACCTTGCCATTTCCACAAGTGTACGGTTCTTCCTCTCGGCTACACCATTTTGTTGAGGAGTGTATGGTGCAGAATATTGATGCTCAATCCCTTCCTCACTAAGAAATTCTTCCAAAGTGTAGTTCTTGAACTTGGAGCCATTATCACTTCTTATTGCCAAGATTTCTTTTTCAAACATGCATTGGGCTTGCTTGGCAAAATCAATGAAGGTGATCTTCGTCTCGTCCTTAGACTTGAGGAAAAACAACCACGTATATCTTGAGTAATCATCAACAATGACAAGCCCATACTTTTTCCCACCAAGACTATCCCATGAAGGAGGCCCAAACAGATCCACATGAACTCCAAAGGCCTTGAGGTAGATACAATATTCTTGGGTGGGTGCTTTGATTGATGTTGCTTCCTGGCTATGCATGCACTATACACACAATCTTTCTCAAAAGAGACATTGGTTAGTCCAAGGATGTGATTACCCTTTAAGAGATCTTGAAGATTTCTCATGCCGACATGGGCTAGCTGGAGATGCCATAGCCACCCCTTGTCGGCCTTGGCCATTAGACAAGTTGCTTGGAATGTGCTCTCTTTCGAGAAATCAACTGTGTAAAGGTTGCCATCCAACTCTCCAACAAAGGCCACTTTGAGAGTATCTATCTTAAAGACTTTCACATCCGTTAGTCCAAATAATGTATCATAACCAACGGAAGCCAATTGACGAACGGAAAGCAAATGGTATTTAAGGGATTGGACAAGCATGACATTTGCAAGTGACATGTCATTTGTGATAGCCACCTTGCCCAACCCGAGTACCTGTCCTTTTGACCCTCCACCAAACACAATGCTCATAAATGGTTGAATAGCTTCCATGAAGTCGAAAAGCAATTTTCTATCTCCGGTCATATGGTTGGTGCATCCACTATGAATCACCCATTTGACTCCACCGGAGAAAGGAACCTACACACAATTTATGACTTGGTTAGAGGCACCCATTTTGCAGTGGGACCTCTCAAGTTAGTCACAAGGGTTTTAGGGACCCAAATAGCACAAAACTGGAATGCATTACAAGGACCAACAAATTGAGCATAAACTTCTCCATCCTTTGTTTAACGGAGTACATAGGATGGAGGCATGAACTCTTTCAGTTTGTTGAGAGTGGGCATACCCCTAGTGGCCTTCCCTCTCACAGCCTTACCTTTCTCCTTGTGCCCTTCACGTACAAATGTCTCCTTGATAGGGGTGGTGGACTTTTGTGAAGATGTCTTCTTCTTGCTTGTGCTTGGGTCAAACCCGATCCCTTCCTTGGCAACCACCTCATTGTGTTGGCTCAATACCTCACTAAGGTTCTTTTGTCCTTGAGCACATGTCATGAGTCCTCTCTCGAGTTGTGCCTTTAGAGAGCGATTTTCCTCAAGAATAGATGCTAGGTCACCACTAGAGTTAGTAGTACAAGCATCAACATTGATAATAGGTGAAGAGTAAACCTTGGCTAGAGTTTCAAGATAAGTAAGTTTGAGCGTCTCAAAGCTCTTTGTGTAAGAAGGATGAGATCCTCTTCCTTAGTCTTGAGGGACACAGATAGAAACTCACAATCCTTAGAGAGAGAATCATGAGATTCCATAAGCTTACTTTTATCATTCATTAACTCTTTGCAAGAGTACTTGGCCTTTTCCAAGGAGGCAAGTTTTTTTAGCATGAACATCAATGTTTGCACCAATTTTTAAGCATAGTTCATCATTTTGTGCTTCCTCATATTGGACTTTTCGCTCAAGGATTTCATACTTTTCCTTTTCCTCGGTAATGAGGGTTTCGAGTTCCTTAATGGTGATGGTGTGCTTACTCACCATCTCCATAAGCATACGAAATATAGTGAGCTTCTTTCCTTTAAGGGAGCACATGAACTTATTTAGTTTAGCAAACATAGGATCATCTACATCATCATCATAATTATCCTCTGCATCAACATACTCATCACAAGGAGTAGAAGGAGTGAACAGAGGAGGATTTGAACATGGGGTTACCTTGGCCTTGTCAAGAGAGTTTTGGTCCTCTCCATCTTCTACCACGGCCTTTGCTATTAAGCACTTGTGAGTGTTGCCCTTGTAGTCTTTCATATAGTTATAGGTGACAACATCACCACTGTTGTTGACTAGCCTCAAGGTGTTTTGAGAATCTTGAGCTACTCCAGCAACACCACCAACATCATCCGGATCAGATTCTTCATGAGCAACCATTGCTTTCCCATCTCTCTTCTTGAGCTTGGATTTCAAAGAATTTGGCAACTTCTTCTTGGGAAAGGTCTTGGGAAACCTTGGTTTATCTTCTCTCTTCTCATAAGGGCAATTGTAGGAGAAGTGGTTGGTTTCTTCATAGTTGTAGCATTTTCTCACTTTCTTCTTCTGGAATCTTCCCTTGATTTTTCCCGCGCTAAACTTCTTGACAAAGAGGGCAATGTCTTCATATGAAGGTTGACACATCTCCGTCGTATCTACTTTTCCTAATGCTTTTCCTATTGTTTTGGACTCTAATTTAAATGATTTGAATGAAACTAACCCGGACTGATGTTGTTTTCAGCAGAACTACCTTGGTGTTGTTTTTTGTGCAGAAATAAAAGTTCTTGGATTGGAACGAAACTTTGCGAGGATTTTTTATACAAATAAAGAGAATTTCTAGAGCCAAGAACCACCGGAGGGGGGCACCTAGGTGGGCACAACCCACCAGGGCACCCCCTCCTGGCGTGCCCAGGTGGGTTGTCCCCACCTAGTGGCCACACAAACCTCAACCCTAACACTAGAAATTCATATTTTTGGAGAAAAAAGTGCGGGAGAAAGAATTATCGCATTTCATGAGACGGAGCCGCTGCCACCTCCTGTTCTTCATCGGGAGGCTAGATCTAGAGTCCGCTTGGGGCTCCGAAGAGGGGGATCTTCGATCTTCTTCATCGCCAACCCTTCTCCATCGCTAATTCCATGATGCTCCCCATCGGGAGTGAGTAATTCCTTCGTAGGCTCGCTGGTCGGTGAGGTGTTGGATGAGATTCATCATGTAATCGAGTTAGTTTTGTTAGGGCTTGATCCCTAGAATCCATTATGTTCTGAGATTGATGTTGTTATGACTTTGCCATGCTTAATGCTTGTCACTTTAGGCCCGGGTGCCATGATTTCAGATCTTAACCGTTTATGTTATCACCATTATATCTATGTTCTAGATCTAATCTTGCAAGTTATAATCACCTACTACGTGTTATGATCCGGCAAACCTGGAGTGACAGAGGTTGGGACACTTCCTGGTGATGACCGTAGTTTGAGGAGTTCATGTATTCACTATGTGTTAATGCGAAAAGTAGGCCTTAATATCCCTTAGTTTCCATATGGACCCCGCTGCCACAGGAGGGTAGGACAAAAGATGTCATGCAAGTTCTTTCCATAAGCACATATGACTATTTATGGAATACATGCCTACATTATATTTATGAACTGGAGCTAGTGCCATATTGCCCTAGGTTATGATTGTTATATGATGAATATCATCCAACAAATTCACCGATCCAATGCCTACGAATTTCTCTCATATTGTCCTTGCTAAGTTACTACTGCTATTGTTACTCTTACACTTGCTACAAAATCACTGCTATCAATGTTACTGTTACCATTGTCGTTGCTACTACTATCAAAACTATCATACTACTTTGCTACTGATCACTTTGTTGCAGATAATTAATCTCCAGGTGTGGTTTAATTGACAACTCAACTGCTAATACTTGCAAATATTCTTTGGCTCCCCTTGTGTCGAATCAATAAATTTGGGTTGAATACTCTACCCACGAAAACTGTTGCGATCCCTATACTTGTAGGTTATCAAGACCTTTCTCTGGCACTGTTGCCGGGGAGCATAGCTATATTTGTTGAGTCACTTGGGATTATTATCAAATTATCACTATGAAGAATCTGAAGGATGCTAAGACTAAGATTTTTTTCCTCTAAAACGAGGGGAGGTAAGGAACTGTCATCCAGCTCCGCTTTAGATTCACCTTCTGTTATAAGTAGACTTGCAACACCACCACATGCTATTAATTCTGATATGTTGCAAGTCATTAATGATGCTACTTCTGCTATGAATGATACTCATGATGATGCTAGTACCCTTCTTGATGATAATGTGCCACTAGGTGAATTTCTTGATGAACAACTTGCTAGAACTAAAGCTCTTGAGAATGCTGAAACTGATGAAGAGCTTGAAACTAAGAATCTTGAAACACCTATTAGACCTAGTTCTCCTAGATATGAATTGCCTAAGAGACCTGAAGGTTATGTTATGGATGAGGAGACAACTAGAGACTTTCTTGCTTGCAATGATAGGGATGATCTTAAGAAATTATTACGCAAACTGAAGGAAAAATCTTTGAATGCTAGAATGAAATGTGATCCTAAGTTTGCTACTTCACCTATCTTTGTTGATGATAAGGATTATGAATTCTCTGTCGACCCAGACTTAATTACTTTGGTTGAATCTGATCATTTTCATGGTTATGAAACTGAAACTGTTGTGGCACACCTTACTAAGTTGAATGATGTAGCCACCCTTTTTGCTCATGTTGAGAAGATTCGCTATTATTATATTCTCAAATTATTTATGTTCTCATTAAAGGGTGATTCTAAGGCTTGGTATAATACTCTTGCTCCTCATTGTGTGCGTAGTCCCCAGGATATGATTTACTACTTCTTTGAAAAATATTTTCCTGCTCATAAGAAACAAGCTGCCTTACAGGAAATATTTAACTTTGTGCAAATTGAAGAAGAGAGTCTCCCACAAGCTTGGGGGAGGCTTCTCCAATTGCTTAATGCTTTGCCTGATCATCCTCTTAAGAAAAATGAAATACTTGATATCTTCTATAATGGACGAACCGATGCTTCTAGGGACTTCCTAGATAGTAGTGCTGGTTGTGTTTTCAGGGAACAAACTATTAGACAAGCTGAAGAATTATTGAATAACATATTGAAAAATTATGATGATTGGATCCTTCCTGAACCACCACTTAAAACCACTCTGAAGAAGAGGGGTATTTTATATCTCAGTCCTAAAGATATGCAAGAGGCAAAGAAATCTATGAAGGAAAAAGGTATTAAAGCAGAGGATGTTAAAAATTTACCACCTATAGAAGAAATACATGGGCTTGACACCACCACCACTTAAGGTGGTAGAGGTAAATTCTTTATTAAAGTTCGATGAAGGTGATATGCCTTATAATAAACATCCTAGTCAATGCCTATATGAGTTTGATAATTACATTAGAAAGCAAGATCACTTGAATGCAAATGTTATGAAACAATTGAAATACAATTCTGATATGATTGCTCGCTTGAGTGACTTGTTATTTAGAATCTCAAATGATGTTAGAGGTGTAGGAAAGCATGCCTCTATGGTTCAAACTCAATTAGAACAAGTTGATAAATCTCAAAGAGTTGCTAGATGAAATGAATAATAATATCAACGATCATGCTGTTAGAGTAATGACTAGAGGAGGTAGAATGACTCAGGAGCCACTTTATCCTAAGGGACATCCTAAAAGAATTGAACAAGACTCTCAAAGAGTTAACACTGGTGCACCTAGTCCTTCTAAAAAGAAAAACAAAAAGAAAAATGGTAGGACTTTGCATGCCTCTAGTGAACCTGAAGTAGAAAAACCTCCTGATAATGATAATGAAGTTTCTATTTCTGATGTTGAAACTCAATCTGGTAATGAACACTCACCTTCTGATAATGAAAAATAATAATGATGAGTTTCATGAAGATACTCAAACAAATAGTAAAGAACCAGACAATGATGTTGAAATAGAACCAGCTATTGATCTTGATAACCCACAACCCAAGAATACGAGATATGATAAAAGAGACTTTGTTGCTAGAAAACATGGTAAGGAAATAGAACCATGGGTTCAAAAACCTATGCCCTTTCCACCTAAATCAACTAGGAAGAAAGATGATGAAGAATTTTAACGCTTTGCTGAAATGCTTAGGCCAGTCTTTTTGCGTACCCGCTTGACTGATATCTTAAAAATGTCTCCTTACGCAAAGTGCATGAAAGACATCATCACCAACAAGAGAAAAATATCGGAAGCTGAAATCTCCACCATGCTTGCTAATTATACTTTTAAGGATGGAGTATCTAAAAAACTTGGAGATCCGGGAATACCAACTATACCTTGCTCCATCAAAAGAAATTATGTGAAACCCGCCTTATGTGATTTCGGAGCTGGTGTTAGTGTTATGCCTTTCTCTCTTTATAAAAGACTCGACTTGAATAAACTCACACCTACTGAAATATCTTTGCAAATGGCTGAGAAATCAACTGCCATACCTATCAATATTTGCGAGGATGTGCCCGTTGTTGTTGCTAATGTTACTATCTTAACCGACTTTGTTATACTTGAGATGCCCGAGGACGACAACATGTCGATTATCCTTGGTAGACCCTTCTTGAATACTGCAGGGGCTGTTATTGATTGCAATAAAAGCAAGGTCACTTTTCATATCAATGGTAATGAGCATATGGTGCACTTTCCAAAGAAACAATTCCAAGTGAACGGTGTTAATGTTATTGAAAAATCTCTGACAATCGCTATTGGAAGCTTTCAACTACCTCTACCTATTATAAAAAAGAAATTTGAAATGCTTAGTGTTGGGGATATTCACATCCCCGTCGAGGTAACTTAGTGTTTTACGAAAGTTCTCCGGTTTCATGCTAATCGAAGGTGGTTGTTAATAAGACTTGATCAACCTTATTAATGAATCATTTTTGAGAAGTATGAAGTTGATGAATTTAGTGAGCACTACCTTCTGTCCCTTACTTTTATTTTCTATTTTTCTTAGTTAAATGAAATAAAATGCCATGTTTAGTCTGTTTTTTGAATTTAATACGATTTTTTCTGAATATTTAAAAAAATTGGTGCAAATAACATCAGAGGGGGTGCACTAGGTGGGCACAACCCACCTGGGCACGCCAGCACCCCCAGGCGTGCCCTGGTGGGTTGTGGTCCCCACGTGGGCCCCCTCACTTATCACTTTAGCCCAAGTCATCACCTACCTCCAGAAAAAATTCACCATTGCTCTCTCCCTCGTGTTCTTGCTCTCAAACCCGCGGATTTCGATCTCTTTGCTCGAAGCTCCATTTCTGAAACTGTTTTGGGGAATTGCTACTTGGTATGTGACTCCACCATTGGCCCAATTAGTTTTTGCTTTAGTGGTTTATATTTTGAATAATTAGTTACTCTTGGTGCTGCTGTAGATGAGCTTGCATGTTAAACTCTTAGAGTTCTAAGTAGTAAGTAGTTTGAATGCTTAATATGGCCTCTATGCATCTCTATGAGTAGTTGCTATCATTCTTGTGAAGTTTTGTTGACAAAAATTTTGTGACCCAAAATTTTTCAGAAAATTGTACGTAAATATGATGAACCTCTTTGGAAGGAGTTCTTAGAGGAGGAGGTCCTCGGAGGCATCCTCTAGTAGTAGCTCTATTCGTCGGTCCTATGTTGAACCAAGTGAAAATTCCATACGAGATGCAGCCACAAAATCATGTTTATGGCCTTGCAATGATTTTATGGTGCGCATTGGTATTAAAGAAGAGTTTGAGCAATATGTTCACAATGCCGAGCTCGGTCCCTACATTGCAGATAAGTGCAACCAACACCTCAGTCTCACTGAATCAATTACTAAAGAATTTAAATTCCATCCTCGTGAGTCTAGAGTGTCGTTTAAACTGTACGACCATCCTTTCACTCTACCCTTAGAGACTTTTTCTAACAACTGTAAAATTCCATTTTTGGGTTCATTGGACGAACCACCAAGATCTAAGTTTGGGATATTCTTGACTGGCCTTTGCTATGGTGAGACTAGAGGAGTGACGCAAGGTAGAATAAAGAGCATTCATTTTCCCTCAATTCAATACTTTGCACTATTTAATGGAAAATGCATTGTAGGCAAACAAGATTGTAGCACACTTTGTGCTCCTAACTTGAGCCTCATACGCACCGCTCTCAGCGGTGACAAAAGTTATAACTTCAGAGCGATTGTTGCACACAGGTTGCAACACAACGCTGGTAGTGGATATTTTTATGGTGGAATTTATGCCACACGTTTAGCAAGGGAGCTAGGTGTTTCACCTTTCCCTTATGATACCATCCTACTCATGCAGTATTTAGACTTTGATGCCATGAAACGTCATAAGATCCTTAGTGGTGAAGCCCATAATTTTACATATAATATGTTATTTAATAAAAAGTCTGTTGTGGACACCTTTTTGCCTACGCCTGCTCTTTTTGATGTTCACAGCAAGGGAAAATATTTGTTCTTGAGAGCGAGGCCCGTGCACAGAACGCATGGGTGGTGGCTGCTCGGCAGGCTGAGGAGGCTGCACCAAGAGCCTTCGTGAGCTACCACTCTGATTACTACACAGGCTCCAGACAGTGATTACCAAGCTAGGCCAAAAGTCTAAGCTTGGGGGAGTATGTATGCCCACCGACATTACATTCATGTTCACGCATTTCATTCGAGTTGTTGGTGCTCACACTTTTTCATTGTATCATCCATGCTAAATTTATTTTTTTGCTTTCTTCTTGTGTGTTTGAAAAACTTTGAGAAAACCCAAAACAAATGTTGCTTGCTTCTTTTCGGTTTTCCTTTCTAGTGTAGCTAGTTGTAGTATTTAAAAGGAAAACCCAAAAAGATTTCCTTGTTCTTATTCTTGCTTGTTGGGAGCTTTCCCATGTAAATAGTTTTTCTCGTTTTTATTTTTCCTTGTCTTTAGTTTGCTTTCTTCCAGAAAACCAAAAATTCCAAAAAATATATATTTCAGTGTGTTTCTCTGAATTTCTTTCCCTTTTATTGAGTCATACCGAGGAGAAGGCCATGATGAAAATTTTGAGTGGCTCCCATATGCATTATTGTTGATCTAACAAAGAGCTCAAATTGCCTTGTCTTCTCCTCTTGAATAAAATGTTTGCAGATCCCAGCTTAGTCCACGACACTCTTCCATTATTATCATTTCATATCGTTCGGTCGTGCAAGTGAAAGGCAATAATGACGATATTTGGTGAACTGGCTGTGGCAGAGAGAAACGGGTATGAACTGAACTTGTTCTGTTTTTGTAGATATGTTTAACCTAGTATCCATGATTCAGCCTATTATGATCAAACATGTTTGCAATAACAATTAGAGATTATAGTTTCTCATGCCATGCTTAATTAGCTAGGAGTGGATAATGATTTATCTTGGATGCCAACATAGCGGTAAAATGATTGTGATGTAGTATGATGATATGGTATCTTCCTCTGACTGTTCGAGTGGCTTGACTTGGCACATGTTCATGCATGTAGTTGAATCAAAACCGACATAGCCTCTATGATATTTATGTTCATGGTGTTCATATCCTACTCATGCTAGTATCCGATGTTACTTACGCATAATGCAAGTTCATGACCGTTTTCACTCTCTAGCTGGCCGCTTCCCAACCTAATTGCTAGCCTTCGCCTGTACTAAGCGGGAATACTTCTTACGGAATACATGCCTACATTATATTTATGAACTGGAGCGAGTGCCGTATCGCCCTAGGTTATGACTGTTATATGATGAATATCATCCAACGAATTCACCGATCCAATGCCTACGAATTTCTCTCATATTGTTCTTGCTAAGTTACTACTGCTATTATTACTGTTACACTTGCTAAAAAATAATTGCTATCACTGTTACTGTTACCATTGACATTGCTACTACTATCAAAACTATCATACTACTTTGCTACTGATCACTTTGCTACGGATAATTAATCTCCAGGTTTGGTTGAATTGACAACTCAACTACTAATACTTGCAAATAGTCTTTGACTCCCCTTGTGTCGAATCAATAAATTTGGGTTGAATACTCTACTCTCAAAAACTGTTGTGATCCCCTATACTTGTGGGTTATCAAAGGGCTCTCATCGAAGTCAATCTCATCACCATCTTCATCATCATCTTCTTCTTCTTCACTTTGCTCTTCCTCACAAACATGCTTGGCCTTCAAAGCAAGATTGATGTTGAGGTACCATGCATGGCAAGATGTTTTGTAGCATTTGCCTTTGACTCTTCGAATAGTTGGAAAGTGGATATGATGTCATCCGGAGTCATTTCCTTGAATCCATGATGTTGTCTTATGTCCCACACCATTTGGTGATGATATGGAGCAGGAGCATGAAGTAACTTGTCCATGAGAAACCGCTTAGTCAAGTTGAATCCATCGTGTGTCTTGTCACAATCACAGGACTCAATATCAGTGGTGAGAGTCATGAGACGCTCAAGGAGCTGCTTGGGAGATTCACCTTTCTCCATACAAAAGTTTTGCAATTGACCCTTGGCAATTTCATACTGAGCAAGCTGGAGAGTGGAGGTACCGGTCTTGGTCCTTACAATGTTGTCCCATAATTCCTTGGCACTTGTGATGTGTATGTAAGGTCACCTTTGCTTATCATTCATTCCTTTTCTTATGCACATAGAGGGGTGGTGAATAGGTACAATTACAAATTTAAATTCCTACTTAGCAATTTTAGGCAATAATGCGGAATATGAGGATGAGCGTAACAATTGCAAGTATGATACTAAGAGCTAAGCGTTGGGGAACGTAGCATGCAATTAAAAAAATCCTACGATCATGCAAGATCTATCTAGGAGATGCATAGCAACGAGAGGGGGAGAGTGTGTCCACGTACCCTCATAGACCGAAAGCAGAAGCGTTAGCTTAACGCGGTTGATGTACTCGAACGTCTTTTCGATTCAACCGATCAAGCACCGAACGTACGGCACCTCCGAGTTTTGCACACGTTCAGCTTGATGACGTTCCTCGAACTCTTGATCCAGCAAAGGGTCGAGGGATAGTTTCGTCAACACGACGACGTGATGATGGTGATGGTGAAGTGATCCGTGCAGGGCTTCGCCTAAGCTCTACGACAATATGACCGGAGGAGTAAACGGTGGAGGGGGGCACCGCACACGGCTAAGAACCAATTGATGTGCTTAGAGGTGCCCCCCGCCCCCGTATATAAAGGAGGGAGAGGGGAGGAGTCTGCCCTAGGGCGCGCCAAGTGGGGGGGGAATCCCACTTGGACTCCTAGTCCTATTCGCCCCCCCCTGCCTACTATCGAAAGGGGGAAGGGGGAAGGAGAGGGAGAAGGAGAAGGAAAGGGGGGCCGCATCCCCTCCCCTTGTCCAATTTGGACTCCCCATGGGGGGCGCACGCCACCCCCTTATGGGCTGCCTTGCCTCCCTCCTATGGCCCATATCTTCCCCCCGGGGTTACTGTAACCCCCCCCCCCTCCCGGTACTCCGATATGTACCCGATACATTCCGAAACACTTCCGGTGTCCGAATACTATCATCCAATATATCAATCTTTACCTCTCCACCATTTCAAGACTCCTCATCATGTCCATGATCTTATCCGGGACTCCGAACAATCTTCGGTAACCAAAACACATAACTCATAATACAAATCATCATCAAACGTTAAGCGTGCGGACCCTACGGGTTCAAGAACTATGTAGACATGACCAAGACACATCTCTGGTCAATAACCAACAGCGGAACCTGGATGCTCATATTGGTTCCTACATATTCTATGAAGATCTTTATCGGTCAAACCACAATGACAACATATGTCATTCCCTTTGTCATCGGTATGTTATTTGCCCGAGATTCGATCATACCTATACTACAAAAAAAAGACACATCCGTGACATTTTGGGCCGAACGAAAAAAATTTCTGTCATACATATGACACTTCTATGACGATAATTGTGACAAAACCCGGTATCATCATAGATGTGGTGGGCTCCTACTTCTATGACAAAAAATCATGACAGAAAATGGGCTTTTCGTCCTGGGCGGGCCGGAGACGCAGCTGCATGACATTCTTTGGGCCGTCCATGACGGAAAAAACCGTGGTAGAAGCGAGGGGGAGGAAAATTTTGGGGAGTTCCCGATTGCGGTGGGAGGTCGGGGGCCGAGCGATGCGCGTTTCTCTCATACACGTACACGCGTGTGTGCGAGGCGTTGGCTCTAACTGAACCCGAGCGAGGCGTTGGGCTCTAACTGAACCCGAGCGATTGCACTACAGGCTACGCATTACTGAACCCGAGCGATCAATCGATGGCTGTTAACTGAACCCGATCGAGCGATTCCTTCGCTACTGCTGCTAACTGAAGCCGATCGATTGGAT
>NC_057802.1:424172580-424187884 GCF_018294505.1 Triticum aestivum | reverse complement strand
CGTTTCGTCCGTTTTGCGGTACGCCACACCCCTCCCGATCAATAGGACCCCCATTTCGACCGTAGGAGGTCCGTTTCGTCTGTTTTGCGGTATGCCACACCCCTCCCGATCAACAGGACCCCCGTTTCGACCGTAGGAGGTCCGTTTCCTCCATTTTGTGGTACGCCACACCCCTCCCGATCAACAGGACCCCGTTCCGAACGTAGGAGGTCCGTTTCCTCCGTTGTGCGGTACGCCAGGCCTCGTTTCCATCGCATGTTCCGTCCAAGCCCTCCCGATGAACATCACCACGCATTCCGTTCCGACCCAGCCGGTTGGCTCCCACGCGTTCCGTTGCCTCCCGATGAACACGACGCATTCCATTGCCTCCCCATGAACACGACGCATTCCGTTGCCTCCCCATGAACACGACGACGACGTTGTTTCTTCGTTCCGACCCAGCCATGTACACGAGCCCTGGCCGTACGTATGCGCAAGTAGGCGTTCGAGACCCCGCCCGTATGTACACATATGTGGCCGTATTTTCTTTCTTGCACCCTGGCCGCTGTACGTACGTGTACATGCTACGTGCGCGCCTCTACTACGACACGTACGCGCCTCTACTATGACACGTGCGCGCCTCTACATCCACCAGTATATATGTACGTACACGTTCGCGACCAGAATGACAACGCTACGTACGCTTCGACCAGGTGGGTCCCGACTGTCACGCACTTCCTTGCCTGCGAAGATGTAGCTGGTGGGTCCCAGCAGTCAGGGAATCGTTTTTTTTTTTGCCCGGACGCACTTCCTTGCGTGCGAAGATGTAGCTGGTGGGTCCCAGCAGTCAGGGGGAAACGTTTTTTTCGCAAAATATAGTGGCCCGTCCGGTGGGTCCCAGCTGTCAGGTGGAGGAATCATTATTTTCCACGTAATAAGGAGGCACTTCCTTGCTGCGGCCATGGACCCAGCTGTCAGCCTCTCCACGTACAGTCCACGTCCGATGGAAGTCGTTCCTTGACCACGTTGACCATGCCGCGCCGAGAGCACCAGGGCGGTGGACGACGGCGAGGCCTAGGAAGGGGACGACGGGGAGCCGGGGAAGACGCGGCAGTGGAAGGCCGCACGGAGAGGAGTACGAGGGTTCACTGGTTCGGCTGCGGTGTGAGGCTGTCGTCGCCGCAGGGCCTGGCCAGCGGTGGGAATAGTAGGGGGCGGTGAGGCCTCTGCGGCAGCACAGCCGGCCACGGGAGGCAGGAGCATGCGGCACGACCGACGCTGCTTTGGGCGGCTAGAGCAAGAAGACCAGAGGTTGAAGAAGCACTACGGCCATTGGATGGACATCGTACGGTCACTGGAGCTAGAATCGTTCATATTGACTAAAGTTGACAAAGGCCCCCGTCCCAGTCAACTTAGTAGGCCCACAAGTCAGCCTCCCACCATGGTGGGTCCCAGCTAGGAGGGGGTATTCATTTTTTTGTGCGTAATAAGGAGGCACTTCCGGTGGGTCCGAGCTGACAGCGGGGGGAACATTTTTCGCGAAATACACTGGCCCGTCCGGTGGGTCCCAGCAGTCAGGGGGGAAACGTTTTTTTCGCGAAATAAGGTGGCCCGTCCGGTGGGTCCCTGCTGTCAGGTGGAGGAATAATTATTTTGCGCGTAATAAGGAGGCACTTCCTTGCGGCCGCCTGGACCCAGCTGTCAGCCTCTCCACGTACAGTACTCTTCCGATGGAAGTCGGTTGTTGACCACGTTGACCACGCCGCACCGAGAGCACCAGGGCGGTAGTCTGGACGACGGCGAGGCCTAGGAAGGGGATGACGCGGAGCCGGGGAAGACGCAGCAGTGGAAGCCCGCGCGAAGAGGAGTACGAGGGTTCACTGGTTCGGCTGTGGTGTGAGGCTACCGTCGCCGCAGAGTAACAAGGGGTGTGGGTGAGTGGAGGCATGGCCTGGCCAGCGGTGAGGCCTCCGCGGCAGCACAGCCGACCACGGGAGGCAGGAGCAGGCGGCACGACCGGCGCTGCTTTGGGCGGCTGGAGCAGAAGACCAGAGGTTGAAGAAGCACGACGGTCGTTGGATGGACATCGTACGGTCACTGCAGCTAGAATCGTTTATATTGACTAAGTTGACAAACCCCTTGGTACGTCAACTTAGTAGGCCCACAGGCCAGCTTTCGAAACGGTGCGCCCCAGATGTTAGGGGGAGGAATCATTTTTGGGGCGGGTAAAGCTAGAATATCCGAGATTGAAGAAGAAGCACGGCATCCGTTGGATGGACATCCAACGGCCACTGCTGCTAGAACCGTGTGTTGACTATAAGTTGACAAAGCCTTGCATACGCGTCAACTCTGTTTTTTTAGGGGACGCGTCAACTTAGTAAGGCCAGAAGAGTGTGGCAGAGAACTTATAGCCCATTTGAGATTTGTAAGAATGTGTAGCCCATTTTTGAATTCTAATGGAATTTACTACAACCCATTTACAGTTTGTTAAAAGTACAGCCCATTTCAACCAACCGTTCAAAACAGAATTCAATAAAATTTCCCACATTTTGATGGGATCCGAAATATTTTTATCCCGAAATTTCTAGTCATATTAAATATAATTTCAATATAAATTTATATTACGTAAAAATCCAACAAAACATTGCGCTCGCAACAATTAATGAAATTAAAATTTTCAATATCCAAAAATAATATTTTATAAAGTAATCACGTGTTTGGTGCATTTTTTATAGTTACTGCCTAGTTTTTATAATTACATCCCATTTATTATTTCTTAAAGACCATTTTCTTGTTAAGCCTAATCATCCCTCCTAGGAAAGATTTGCAGCCCAGCGGGGCGGAGAATAACAACTTGACCTTGCCTGGGTATTCCTAAAAAAGTATAGCTGGGCTAGCCATTTTCAGCTTGAAAAAAATTAATATCTGGGCTGGATATCTGGCCTGGGCTAGACGGGCCACAGCCCTCCTAGTTAATACCTGCAGCGATGTTTTCGTTGTTGTTCAGAGGAGAAAAATTAATATCTGGGCTAAACATCGAAAAACTCTGCAGTGCTCACACCTCAAAAACACAAATACTGCTCGAGCTGCTTGGTCCCAGCTGTCGGCCGCTTCTTGTGCAATTCTCTCGTTTATTGACTACTACATAGGTTGACAATGGTGTGGGACCGTGATGTCAGGAAACCAGGAGGAAGCAAAATAAATTATAGTTATATATATATATATATATAATAATAATAAGGAGCCACTTGCGTACGTGAGGCTATGGACCTGGTGGGTCCCCATTGTCATCCTCTCCAAGTAAAGTCATCTCCTCGCCCGCGCGCTCTTTCCGCCCGAAACAGTCAGCGCCGCCCACCCCGCTTCCCGGTGCAGGCGATTGCTCCGCCTTCAAACGACACAAGTGTCGTCCGTCCGTCCATCTGCCGCCCACATTAATGATACGCGGTTGCCGAGGCAGCTACTCCGGCGCCAAACGTCCGTCCCTCCGCCCGCCCATGATTTGCTATATAAACTGCTGCGCCGGCCATAGCCGCAGTCATCCGCATTCGTTCCCTTTCTCCTGTCCACACCACTACTGCCCACCATGGCTTCCTTGCGCTCCAGCGCTCTTCGGGACGGGCGGACGACGGACCACAAGGAGATGGCAGCCATTGCTGCCGACCGGCTGGCCGGCAGGCAGCCGGAGGACGACGACGTCCCAATGGAGAACATGGTAGTCGACGATCCGGCGCCAACCCCCTCCTCCGCGCCATCCTCGCCGGTGCATTTCACCATGACCATCGGTGAGGCCCGTGCCTAATATATGGACAGGGTGAGGCAGATGCGTGAGGAGTAGTTCCGGGAGGCGCAGGCCGACGCCGCCTACAACCACCATCTCCTCCAGGAGCACCTGCAGGCGGAGGAGCAGATCGCCGCGGAGCGGGCGGCGCAGGAGGTGCTGCTCGACTCGTACCGCTCCGCCCGCAAGGGCCGCCTCGAGCGCTGGCGGTACCGCATGCGGGTGGCGGAGGCTGCGGCCGCCTACAAAGAGGCTAGCAAAGAGGGCGATGAACAGGGCGATGAAGCGGGTGAGGCGCTGTTTGGCAAGACCGAGGACGAGGCAGAGGACAATGCCGGCTACGACGAGTCCCCACTCCGCTGGCGTCGACGAGGCCCTGCTCCGCCGAGGCCCCGCGGCGCCAACAATGAGGCAGAGGACACCGCCGGCTCCGCCGAGGCCCCGCCCCACCAACAACGAGGCAGAGGACATCGCCGGCTCAGCCGAGGCCCCACCCTGCCGGCAACGTTGGGGAGGATTTCCACCGCTTCGCTAAGGCGCCGCCCGCCGGCAACGAGACAGAGGACATCGCCGGCTCCGCCGAGGCCCCGCCCCGCTGCCAACGAGGCCGTGCCACACAGAAAACGAGGAAGAGTAGAACACGGTAGGTCGCCGCCGCTCGGGTCCAAGTAAGGCCACCGCTGCTATCCTTCGGTTGAAGCCAAGCTAGGCGGGTTGACCATTGACGGCCGGTTAGCTTCTTGGCGGCGACGTGGAGTCGGAGAGCTGCGCTGGAGAAGAACGCTGCTTCTACTTAACTGCTGGTGCAGTTGGCTGACTGACATGTGGACCCAACAGGCCACATGTCAGTTATGCAACTGCACCTGCAGTTAAGTCACTGAAGCTTCTGTTCGGCTCAGTGGGACACAGGTGGGTAGCTTCGGTTAATTAATTATACCTCCAACGCACCCCTTTTTAGTTGAAGAATGTATGAAATGTAATGAAATCTGGCATGTTTATATGAAATCCGACCATGTATGAATGAATTTATTTCGATTAGTTCGAATTCCTGTATCACTGGCATTGGATGAACATGCAAAACAATACATACTAGCATTATTCCAGGGTGATCACCTCGTTTGCAGCAGTTTCACATGTACTCCCTCCGGTCCTTTCTAGTCTGCATACAAGCTTTGTCTGCAGTCAAAGTATCTCTACTTTGACCAATCTTATACAAAAAAGTATGCACTTTCACAATGTGCGAAGTAAAAAGGAACAGAAGGAGTACAAAGAGTTTGAGCAGCTTTTTAGCATTTCTGTACATTGCAATCAAACACACAGGCCTGGCAATTCATAGAGAACATTCAAAACAATCGATGATTATGCATCTCAGTGACTCACATGTCAGAGGCAATATTTACTTCACAACTAAAGAATAAAGAAAAAATTGATCGACGCTGCTGACAGCAAAGGGCGTCCCATTCAAAAATATCAAACGCATGTCTTGCTAAAATCAATGAGCAAAATTTGACAAGGTTGTCCCATTCCAAAATATCAAATGCCTACGATTGTGGAATGGGCAGGGTTTGCCATCAGTTCGGACATTGACATGGCACCTCGTGCTAAATAAACCAGCTGTTCTTTTTGTGCAGTTCCACCAAAATCAACCAAATTCGCACGTAGCTTGTATGATTTCGCCCTTATATGTTGCAATGCCTTGAACTTATCGGCACCTCCTTTCTTGTGGTGGAAATGAATGATTCGATGTATTCATGAATATTTTGTGCAGTTCCCATTGAAATCAAGCTGAGCACCCCTGTTTGCACAAATACAAAAAAGTGATTAGTATAAAGCAAACTGTACTATGAATTGACAGTTTCAACAGGCACATACATGGTCCATGTAGAGCACACTTTTAGAAAAATGGAACTCACCAGAAAGAAACCTAGAACAACATTGTACTCGCGCATCACAGCAAAAAAATGGAGATTTGTCAGTCCTTCTGAACTGAAGTTAGTTTGGTCTTGTGGGGAGTAATGTAACCATCCTTCAACTGCTCCTTCTGATGAGAAGATAGACAGGGCTTCTTCATCCTGGCATAATCGGAACTAGTCACTTCACGTACTCCATATTCTTCTTCAGAGGAAGATGATCCTGTTGTGCAAAGACAAGAGGACTACTAAATGCTAGCATCCCTGTTTGCTCAAAAAAAGGAAAGGAAATATTTAAAACAGCACAGGTGAAGCACTTCTCAAGGACAATACCACTTTTTCATGACAGTATCTAAACAGTAGCACAACACCAATAGAGCTGACAAAGCTCAATCATATGGATGAAATCAGTGGGCGAGTACCAACCTTTGTCAGGAGGCTTATTGTGTAGAGCATACAGATGAAGCACTTCTCCGGAACCATCTGCTGCTATCTACGGTGGTGGCCATGCTTACTATATACTCCTCGATTAGTTTAATGTTTCCAACATCTTCTTGTGCAGTTCCACTAAAATATATGGTATCTTCAAAGAAGATCCATGTTTGCACAAGTAGAGATAATTACATATTACATTAAGAGTGGCATCAAATCCGTGGCAAAACAATTGCTCGTTCCAGCCATAGCAATAAATTAAGATGCAAAACTATATCATTGCTTGTGTCATCATAGTTCCAGTGCTTCATTACAGCACCGGGACTTGATTTTTGTTTTTCTTCCGCTTGTTCTTCCCCTTCATCACTTGGTTCAATAACAGACAAGCTTCGCCTTCAATGTAAGATTTGGCATGTCAATTAGGGAGCACAAGTATAGTACTAAACTTAATTTTCTGATGGAAGTGGCAAAATACAGGCCAGCAGTTGTGAAATATCCTTATCTTACCTCAATGGGATATTACGGTGCACATACAGATTGGAAGTCTTGTCTCCATTTGTGCAGTTCACTAAAATCAAGCAACATTATCATACAAGTAGCACAACATATGAAAGCACACTACAGAATCATGTGAAAGAAGGCTAGTACTGACCTCTCATGATGCGGAATTCAAACAACTCACAAGAAGAAGATCTGAACCAAATTCGCCTTAACGGATAGGAAGTAAGATCTCCTCTTGTGCAGTTCCACTAAGATCAAGCAATCAAGCAACGTTGTTGGTGCGACATTTTGGTTGAACTGCACAAAACATTCTTAAAACAAAAGTGTTTTGTGCAGTGCAACAAAAGGTCACAATGGCAACGAGGTGAAGTAGATAACCCTGTTTACACAGAGGTGCAAAGGAAACAATTAGTGGTCAATAACGGTGGATGACACATAAGCCAACAAAAAGAAGCATCTACCTTATCTAAATGGGAAAGAAAGCAAGACAGTAGCATTTCTCAAACGGTGGCATTGATTAATATTAACATAGAGATTATATTAACAATAAAATTTGTTAAACATGTAATTTGCTTTTAACTGTGGCATTGCATCAATTTTCCAGCGGCATTATTAGAGGGTGTTTGTTTACAGGGACATTTTGGTGTAGGGACTAAAAAAACTCCATGCCAGTCCCATCTAAACCAAACAGGAGGGGCTTTTAGGGACTAAAAGTGGGCATTTCGGACTAAAGAAAGAAGACCCCGAGGGAGTATTTTTGGGACTTTTTCCAACAGTTGCCCCTGCCACGCATCGCACCTTGTCTCTATTAGTTCATTACTAGGGGTAACATGGTCTTTTAGCATGTCATTTAATAACCTCTAGTCCATGTTTAGTCCCTGGAACCAAGCAGGTAGGGACTAGGGAGTTTTTAACCAAACAAGGCCTTAGATTAACAATAGCTAATGAGTTGCACGGGACAGTGGACGCACCAGCACCATGTGCATCTACCGATGTACTGTGGTCATGCACAGTCTGTTGCAACAAAGAACAAACAACCAAGGAGCATATTTGTGTTGGTCCCAGTTTTGTTATCTTTAGACACCTTTCCCTATGCGAGCGCAGCAAATCTACTCCTGCTCAAACTCTACAGCCTTGTCCCTTCCTTTCCTTTTTGAACTAGTACTTTTGCCCCTTCCTTTCCTCTTTGAACCACGTCCTAGATTTATGCGATACAACTTTCTCCACTACATTCCCCCATTCCTTTCCTCTTTGAACCACGTCCTAGATTCATGCTATACAACTTTCCCCCTTCATTTCCTCTTTGAACCACGTCCTAGATTCATGCTATATACAACTTTTCCCACTACTTTCCCCCACTCCTTTCCTCTTTGAACCACGTCCTAGATTCATGGTATACATGCAGCTAGAGCAATGCATGTGGAGTAAGTAAATTATACCTTAAGGTTCTTGGGGCGTGGTTCGGTGGGCGACGGGACGGCGGCGAAGAAGAAGGGGTCGGAGGCCCTCCCGCGCCGCCGCTGGGTGGAAAGTGAACAGCTGCGCATGTAGTCCCTCGCCGACGGCGACAGCGTTAAGCCTCCTTCCCTTCCCGGCGAACGGATCCTGTCGGCTCTTTGAGCAGCAGTGAGGGGAGAGAGAGGCCAACGAAGTCTTGTTTAGATCTGGAGAGGGCAAGAGAGTGTGAAGAGAGCAACTACAAGCGTTGAGGCTCCAGCGGGAGAGGGCGAGAGAGTGTGAAGAGAGCAACTACAAGCGCTGAGGCTCCAGCGTGTATATATATACTGGAGAGAGAGTGTGAAGCGTGCAAACCCTAGAAAACATTTTGACCAGTCAAAGAATCCTCCTGGCACAAATTATGCTCAAGTGTAGTTATCGAACCCGAGACCTCAAGTTTGATGAGCGAACAGGCTAACCAGCTACACAACCCTCCTGTTATGTTCAACGAGAGGGAAATAACCTTTTATACATTCCTGCATTCGTGTGACAAGCATGCCGTGTTTTTTTGTGTGTGTGGGAGTCATTGGGATTTCAATCATAATCGTGTCATGTGGCTTTGGTGGTAAGACTATCCACAGTGGTGCAGAAATAATGCAGCCTTAGTCACCTTACCTCTCTCCACATAGTACGTTGGGTCCCACCAGTCAGAGGGTGAAACAAACAAATTAATAAGAAAAATTAAAAGCGCCAGCAGTGTATCTTACCTCACACATCTCGCTACTGCTCGGGAACATTGTCCAATTGATCCCTCTGTTTGCTCACGTACTATTTTAAGTGAATCCTTATTATAACATGCACACAAATTTTGGGCACTTGTATTCGACTTAAGTCAGTGTGCCACCGTATCTCATATACTTACTACTCCCTCCATCTAGGTGTAATAAGTCACGTTAGAAGGTGCAACGGGACCAAGGTGCGTGCGTGTGTATGTGTGTGTTTAACAGCATGTGTGTGTTAGAGAGAGCGACAGATCGACCTACTCCTACAGAGAGATGTTGTGTAGTGTACGATTTTAGCCGCGAGAGTCGGTGCATCCTCTCGTTTCTGGGCATGTTCGGTAGGGACATGCGGACAGCTGCCACGCCCGCTCCTGACCAGCCTAGCCCACCCAAAGTCCCTCCATCGCCCGCGCGCGCTTCCCGCCCGAAACGGTCAGCGCCGCTCCAAAGAATCGGTGCCGCATTCATGCCCGGGAAGAGCGGACGCGACCTCTCACTGGCGCAAGAGTGATGGTTGCTTCGTCCGTCCAACTTACTGCTGGGTCTATGTGATTTGACGGCTCATTGGTCTTTATTACTGAGGTGGTAGGACTGCTGGATGTCCCACGCTTTCGGCGAAAGGAGGTACTACTACTAGATTACAATTTTCTCCATTCTTACAGCGGAGGCGTGCAAGAGCAGTGAAAACACGCAGGCTCAGTGATTACATGGCCCACCTCACACTATCACCGTGCGACACCTAACTCTTTACATAGTACTCCCTCCGTTCCTAAATATTACTAGATGAGTCCCCGCGCGTTGCCGCGGAACAGCAGTATATCTCTCTACGCAAAATTATCGATTTCATAGAACTAAAAAAACTCTATAACCACATGACAAATGTGGTAGCCAAACTAAATAAACTCCCATCATCATTTAGATCATCCCACGTAAGGAAAAAAGATCAGCCAACTCCTACTACATAATGGGATTATATTTTTCTTTTTGATGTGTTAATGGGACTTAAAAGCTCACTTACATGCATGCTACCGGTGCATGCTTGCATGCAGACATGTTGATGTGATTTAAAACCCACTCACATGCATGTGCCACGGTATTTCTGCATGCTTGCATGTGGCTTAGTGCGAAGCCTCTCAACGTCTAGATCATACGGCTATTATGGACTGATTTACTTCATCTAACGGCTACATCAATTTTGATGATGTGGCTCAAGGAGAGGATAGAGAATTCCTAGTAGTGGGGGCTAGCTATTACTAGTAGATAAGTCTTTGTAGAGATTCCGCTACATACAGAACAAAATGAATGAATCTACACTTAAAATGCATCTATATACATCCGCATGTGGTTCATGGTGAAATCTCTACAAAGACTTATATTTAGGAACGGAGGAAGTACTAGTATAGTATGTACTGTAATTTATCAGCGAGATAAATTTGTACAATGCTATGAAGCTTCCAGCTTCTGTTACATGTATCTTGCGTCCAAGGTTGCCCGTTGCAACATTTCATCAAATACAAAGGAGACTAACATGCATGCTATTGCATCTCATTGATTGACAGATCATAGCAAATATGTACTCCCTCCGTTCCAAAATAAGTGTCTCAATTTTGTGCAAACTTTAGTACAAAGTTGTACTACTACTAAAGTTGACACTTATTTTGGAACAGAGGCAGCTAAAAAATGATCCATGCAGTCCCTAGCCCTTGAACCATGAACCCTGACCAGGCTTCAATTTGCTGGCAATGTTCGAGCTTCCTAATAAATGAAGTTTGCAACCTTTTGACCATCGGATCATTTTGTGCAGTTTCACCAAAATCGAGATGAGCATCCCTGTGGCAAAGAAATTGAAGAAGCGTGATTAGAATAAGATTACTGGGACTAGTTGATGAGACATAAACTCATCACAAATACAGTACATAGAAGCCAGTAGAGGTATGTGCGGGGCAAAGAAGTAGAGAAATATCCACAGGGAGTGATGTGGGCAGCTGGAGCAGTGGTGCAAGCCGACTGTAAAGGGAGTTGTACCTGAGGGACGTAGCTCAACCTTGAGGAGGGCGGCGGGAGGCGGCAACTGCCCACGTCGCGGCAGTGAGCAAGGGACGAAGGCAACCTCACCGGCTTTGTGAGAGAGAACGGCGGGGACCCCTGATCGGGACGTGCCGACAGTGGGTTTTCGCCGTCGGCGACGGCCACCGCATCTACACTAAGCATCCACCCCTTCCCCAAGCGGACATGATCCGCCGGGATGTTAGAGATGTGGCCACAGTCGTTTTGTGCGAGAGAGTGTGAAGAGAGCAACCCCAGCAAGCGACCGTGTAGGCTGGTCCGTCCTGACTATGTATATAGTGGAGCGGTTTCCTTTTCTCTCCATATGAACCTATCATATTGTGTACGTGCCACTGAAGAAAAAAAACTTTATTTATAAATGACGCGGCACCTACTACTCGTTCTCCTATAACCTTGCGCTTGGCATCTCCAAAATATTAACCTTGTGATTGGCTCTTCGCCTCTTCAGGAAGTCGAGCAATAATGGTAGTGCAGTATATATCGTTCTGGCTATATGAGACCGAATGAATTGCTGCACGTCCACCACGTGGGCGAGGGTCGAGGGGCGAGGGAGAGTGCTACATACGGAGCAAAATGAGTGAATCTACACTCTAAAATACGTCTATATACATCAGTGTTTGGAGTATGTACTAGTAGTTCATATTGAAATCTACTAAAGGACATATATATTCCAAACAATATGATATAATCTCTATAACCAAGGTAGTAGGGACGAGGAGTAAACGAAGGGAGTAGTAAATTTTTCTCCTCGTCCTGCGAGCCACCGCGCGCATGGGCGAGGGAGCGGGCGTAAGGCAGAGCAAGCTTCACCTCATCCTGCGAGCCACCGCGCCCGTGGGCGGGGGAGACGGCGTACTAAGCAAGCTTCTCCTCGTTCTGCGAGTTAACGGGACACATCAAAACTACTCCAGTGTATAGAGCCTTGCCTCTAAGGTAGGCCCCACATGGTTTGCCTCTTTTTTTAATATAACACGTCAAGTCGCAATTTGTTTGTTCACCCGTGGTAGACGATCCTCCCTCCACCAAGTGGACAACCAGTACACGTGCCAAATTACCACGTGGGCTGCCTTTTTCGTACAGAAATGAGCTCCACCGTGTACCCGCACGGGTGTGGTTGGGAAAGAGATGGGAGTACATGCGCCGTGCATGCACCTCTTCTCTTCATGCACGTCCCCCACCTACGTGGGTGTGTGTGAGAGATACAACCCACGTTCGTGAGTGTTTTTTGTTTTGGGGTGGGGGGTTGATTTTGTGAATTATTTGTGGGAATATGTGTCGATGACATCTCAAACAAAATTTTGCATGCAATGTGTGTGAAATGGAGGCCTATCCATATCATACATAGAGGGTCGGGCAATCCACGAGAAGAGAGGGAGGGGTCATAGCTATCGATAGAGTCGAAGAGAGGATCAAGTGGGTGGGTGCGAGATCGATGAAGAGAGCCATCGAAATTGTGTGTGTGTGCAAGTCAAAGATATAGGGTGACTGGCCTACCGGAACGTTAGAGGGCACATGTCAAGTTTGTGCGTGGCAGGGAGACATGACTAGAGCGCTTGATGTATCGGTGTGTGTGTGGGGGGGAGGGGGTGGGGGAGGGGTAGGCAGAGGCCTAACTATAGAGGTAGAACGACTCGTATATGTGTTGAGAAGGAGAGACCCAGCTATGTCTTGAGGGACATCGGTCGACATCCATACATAACTAAAGGACGGGAAATATGATGGGGCAGAGAGAGAGAAGAGAGAGAGGGAGGGAGAGGGAGGGAGAGGGGTAGAGTGCTGGATGGGTGATGGAGTTGCTTCTCGAAGATGGTGGGAGAGGCCTACTAGACAAACTGATGGTGGAACTGCAATGTTATCAATAAGAGTGGGGATGTATTTCTGTGTGTGACTATGCGTGATAGATCTGTCGGGACGCATCCATGGATGATGAAGGGGAACCATGTGTTTGGTAAGAAAACCTAACTAGATCGGTAGATCAATTGTTGTTTGTCGGAGCAAGGGAGAGACACAACTAATGAGGTAGATCGATTGACGTGTGGGTAAAAACGAGTTATAAGGACCTAGCTAGCTATATGTATAGCGAGAGATCGGCCGGTGTACGTCCATTTGTTAGAGGCAAATAAGGCCCAGCGAGAGGGATAGACAGAGAGAATGGAGCTAGGAGGTGGTGCGAGAGGCCCAACTACTAGCTAGATAGGGGGAGGAGTGTGCGGTTGTGAGATCGATGAAAAGAGGGGCGAGAGTTTACACGTGTGTCTGACCGTATGAGAGACACGAGGCAAGGACACATAAAGGAGGAGATTGAAGGTGTGTGTGTATGTTGTAGGCAGGCATCAATGGAGAGGTTTATCGATCGGTGTGTGTCGGAAAGGAGTTGTGGAGACTCTGGGAGAACGACCTAAAGAAAAAAATGAATGTGCCCGGTGGATAGAATGCCGAGGTAGGGGGGCGAGGAGGGTGTGTGCATGCACGAGAGAAAGTTAGTGGGAGCTACAAAGGTTAGAGGATTGTGTGGGTGTAAGAGACTAACAAAGATCATAATTTGATATGAAAGCGGATTCATATATTTGAATAGGAGATCATAGTGTTTTAAACATTGCATGCATGAATATAGCGGTGATACACGTGCTGTGCACATGTTATACCATAATGTGATAATGCATGGCGTTTGCAACTCACAGCTAAATGCCGAACAATCTAAACCATACTATACATCAAACAATCTCACATTTTATTTGAATTTGTGATAATGTGTGGCGTTTGCAACTTACAACTAAATGTCGAACAATCTAAACAATACTATATATCGAACATTCTCCCATTTTATTTGAATTTGTGGTAATGTGTAGTGTTTGCAACTCACATCTAAATACTTGTAGGCGTAGGGGGCGGGGCACCATACATAATGTGATAAACACATTATACATATGAGACATGGTTTAGATTATGAAGATCTAGCTAGAGCTAGAAATGTAATGTGATTTGAAATCAAAATAAAGTGGATTCAAAAAATCTAGTTCGAGTTCATATAGTACACATAGTTCATATGTAACTCAAGACTAATCATGTGGTGTGTTGTGAAGATAATACACAAACGATGGTTTAACTTGACAATAATGATGATTGTAGATCTTATTAAAACAGAGAAACAAATTCAAATGCTTTGACTTCACAACAATCATTACTGTAGATCTTATTCAAATAGAGAAACAAATTCAAATTTAGTTCATATTGAAGCGGTAGTATATACGTTTGGAATGCACTAAAACGTTCATTTGAGTAGTAGGTTGCATGCATTATACACGTAGCGAAATATTTTAATTGAACATAACATGAATTCAAAGTTTTGAATGACATTTGTAGTGCGCATTGATTTGGTACAGTACACGTTAGGCTTGTTTGGAAATTTCAACCCGCGCCTTGTTAGCCCGAAATATTTAAGATATATCTTTGTCTCGTTGTGCTGCGACAACTCCCTCCATCTCAACCCACGCCTTGCTATTCCGAAATTACAACACGCGCGAAAACTCCCACCTCTTGTGAAATCCCGACACGCGAAATGCCCGTGGTACCCCTGAACCGAAAGAACCGCCTCAAATCGGTGGGGGTACTTTCATAACTTACCCCATATTTCGGACAAGCGCGTCTCTAAGCCATGGTTCCCCACTGCCATCCCTTCCGCCCACCCATTCGTACACCGAGGCCGCGAAAACCCACGACGAAACCCCACACCCTGCTCTGTCCGCCACCCAGCCGGAGCCTCTTCCCCGACGACGTCGTCCACAGCAACACCTCGACGTCCCTCATCCACCGTACTGGATGAGGATCCGTCGTCGATCTCATCGTCCCGCTGGTTTAGCCACCCCGTCCTCCACCTCGAAGGAGCTGCCCCGACGTTCCCCTCGTCTTTCGCGCCACCTCCATTCCCACACCGCCATCTTCACCTGCACCACCGGAAGAGCATCATCATCACCGTTTCCTCGGATGAAGCTGCGGCCTAATCGGCGCCACCAAAGAGGTTGTACACTAATCGCCGCATTTTCTTCTTGATTCGATCTCACGGTGCTGCCGGCGCTCGGTCCCGAGCCGACACGGCGCGGCTCCATCCACGGCGGCGTCGCCGGCCACTTCCTCTACGGCGTCGCTCCCTCGGCGGTGACGTCCACATCAGTAGGAGCTGCTGCTGCTTTAGCTCTCGCTCGCGCTGCTGCTCTGCTCTTGCTCTTGGTCCCCTGCCTGGTCTGCTCTTGCTATTGCTCTTGCTCGCGCTGCTGCTCTCGCTCTTGTTCTTGCTTGCGATGCTGCTCCGATTTAGCTACACTTCAGTCGACTGAATCGACTTTGGGTAAGTCGATTTTCAGGGGGTGGGGGGCTCGCCGGGGTGAAGGAAGAACCAGCCGCAGCGGGGAGGGGGG
>NC_057802.1:424162093-424172467 GCF_018294505.1 Triticum aestivum | reverse complement strand
GGAGAGGTACTCCACTATCTATCTTAGGGTTCAGGATGGGGGCGGTGGTCGCCGGCGTTGGCGGGGCGGTGGCGTGGGGATCGCCGAAGAAAAAGCTCGGCACGGGGGGGCCTAGAGGGATGGCCGGGGCGGCGGCGGACCGGCGGTGGGGAGTGTTTTCGGGGCGGGTGGGGCGGCACACCGCTGGCCGCGGGCGGCAGGGGGCTGTTGTTTAGCCGGTGGTGGCTGGCGGCTCAGGGGGCTGGAGGTTGAAGATGAACCGCAGGCCCTTGATTTCGTATCCAACGGCTGCAAAATCGACTGACCAGAGATGAAAAAGTCAGTCGACCGACGTGTAGCCTCACCTTGCTAGTGCGTTCAGTTTTGACAGCAAAATTCAGTTTCGACAGTTAAGTTCAGTTTTGACAGTTAAGTTCAGTTTCGACAGTTAATTTCAGAGATGAGCGGCTGATGTATTTTACATCTAGCACTTTGTGGTTATGTATTTTACGTCATGTATTGGAGATGCCATTAGAATTCCACTCAGGTTAACGTTGTTCGTTGTCTCTCTTGTCCTGCTTCAGCCTCGGCGTCGTACAACTCACCGGAGCTGCTCCAACGACGAAACCCTCCATCACAGCGGAGCAGTACCTCGGGCTCCATCTCCAGACGCCTAAGATCTTCTTCCCCTCCTCCGACAGCAAAGTCAGCCGGAGCATCCTCACCGGCCAACCCAATCACGCTGAGATCGACATGGCTTCGCCAAAGAGGTTGTACACTTGTTGCATCTCTTTTTTACTCTACATGTTATATATATTGTCCACTGAGCACACGGATTTGTTCCTTTAGTGTCTCCTTGAAAGAAAAAACGTAGGAATTTTAATTTTCACTTGTCCTCCTTTTCAAATTCCTATTCATGAAGCACAAGACTAAGAGATAGTAGCATAATAGCATTATAACCGTACATTTTCTTGTGGTTTGACTTAATCTCACCATGCTTCTTTGCATCCTGTGATCTTCCAATTGTTGTGAATCAAACACCCAGATTGGCAGAAATCCTGTGTTTTTAAATTCTCTGTTTTGCACGTGCATTCCTATCCTATTCCTGTCTTTCCTATCCCTGCATTGTTGGAATCCTCCAATTCAAACGAGCCCTTACAGAATTACTTCTCTTACAGATAGTTGTCAAAGAAAACCTTGCGTGGTTTGTCCCGCTCCTGCTGCGCCGTCGTCCACCCCAGCTCGGCTGCTCCAACGACAGAAGGGTCCAGCACAGCAGGGATCCGGCCTCCAGACTGTCTTTCGCCGCCTCAGATCTTCTTCCCCGCTGCTGGCAGCCATGAAAACTGCATTACCATCATCAACCGAGCAGATGACCTCGAGGACTACACGGGTCCGCAAGAGAGGTCGCACTCTTTCATGTTTGCTTACGTTATGCATCGCTTAATATTACATGCTACTTTATCATCCTGTTCACCGATTAGACTCTGAGTCAGCTCCAAACTAATGGTCAAACTTGAGTTTTTAAATGATTGTGGGGTACATATCGGGGCCGCTATCAATAGTATCTATCTACTATCTGGTTAATCTCCGGTGTCTACTATGAGTTTCATGTTGGGTGGGAAACAAACAGTAAAGAAGCCATTATCTGTATTTTTTAACTGAAGCCATTATCTGCCTGCTATTATTGGTTTTGGGTCTATCCACAGGTTGCTACCATCACTCTGGATTTCTGCATGCACTCCTTACATAATCTCACTATGTTTTATTCCTATGCACGACAGTTATTGTAAACAATGGAACTGAACATGTAGAGCAAAAGAGACGAGCCTTGCGTGGCAATAAAATTTCATGCAGATGTCGCTCCATGGTAGGCGCAAAGGCAGCCCCCCCCCTCCACGCATTTCGGATTGTAATCGAGAGGAAGATATATGTTCTGAGGGGGATTCAGAAGGAGAAGACAACTCCTATTTACCCCCTGAGGTCTTCGCTCTAACTTGGCATGCTGATGTTGGTTATATCATGCATATGGTGTCTTGCATTGCTTACTTTATACATCAAATATGTCATCTGCTTACTTTAGACATCCTTTGTGCGAATGCCATCTGTTTAGTTTATTCATCGTTTATGTGAATTATGCAACGCCATCTTGTTTAGCCAGGCATCATATATGTGAATTTTGCAATGCCATCCTGCTTAGCCAGTCATCTTATATGTAAATTATATCAGGCCATCCTTTTTTTGTTACATATTACATTTGTCAACAATGTTAGTACATTCAACTGCTCTTCGTGTGCATCAGCCATTTGACACGGTGATGGCAAATTCTGGAGTGAAAACAAGGTCTTCAGAGCAGACTATGCTATCTGACGAAGCGCATATCTCGCTGGTTACGGATAGCTCCTCAGAGGAGGATTCAGAGACATATGACCAGTCCTATTCCCCCCCCCGAGGTGTATGCTCTAACTTGGCAGGGTTATGTTGCTCATATCGTGCGTATGGTGTATCCCATTGCTATGTCATTTGATTAGTTTAGACATGCTTTGTGTGAATGCCACCTGTTCAGTGTCTAATTACCATATATGTAAATTATGCATTGCCATCTTGTTGCAAGACATTATATATGTGAATTATACAATGCTATCTTGTTGTAAAGGCATTATATATGTGAATTATGCAATGCCATTCTGTTTAGCCAATCATCATGTATGTGAATTATATCATGCTACCATTTTTTTGTATTACATGCTCCATTTGTCGACAACGTTTGTATATTCAACTACTCTTCCTGTGCATCAGCCATTTGAAGCGGTGACGGAAGTATCTGGAGTGAAAACAAGGTATTCAGAGCAGACAATGCTACCTGCTAAAGCATACATCTTGCTAGTTACAGAGAGCTCCTCAGAGGAGGATTCAGAGACTGATGACCAGTCCTATTTCCCCCCTGAGGTCTATGCTCAAACTTGGCAGGGTTATATTACCCATGTCATGCATGTTGTCTTGCATTGCTTAGTTTTTACATCATATATGGATTGCCATCTGCTTACTTGCTTACTATATAAATCATATATTTGAATTATATCATGCCATCATGTTTACATAGTACATACACATCATCTATCTGAATTATGGCATGGCAACCCATTTAATAAAGACATCATATAGTTATATCATCTCATCCTGTTTAGTGTTTACAGTCATCATATTTTGAATTATGGCATTCTATCCATGAATGTATGTGAATTATGGCATGCCAACCGATTTAATAAACACATTATATAGTTATGTCATGTCATCCTGTTTACATAGTCTCATATTTTGAACTATGTCTTTCCATCTTTTTTAGTTAGCCATCATAATGTGAAATTGTGTCATGCTATCCTGTTTAGTTAGCCATCATATATGTGAAATTGTGTCATGCTATCCTGTTTGGTTAGACAACATAAATATGAATTATTTCATGCCCTCTTTTATTCCCCACTATCCATTGCACCTGTCTATCATACAATGTCTATACTTTCAATTACTTTTTTTTGTTTATCAGCCATTTGAATTGGAGAGCGTGACGGCAGTATCTAAGGGAGTAACAACACGGTCTTCAGAAAAGATAGTGCTACCAGTTGATGCAGATAGAACCACGGTTGTACTTGCCCAAGGACCAGATCCACCACACATAACCCAGACTCTCGCAGATTGTACCCCTACCCAGTTAGACAGAGAACCAGCTACACCCCTTCTAACCCCAACCCCGGCAGATAGTAACCCAGTTCTAGTTGACACAGCACCGTGTCCGCCACAGAGCACCCAAACACGAGCAGTTAGTAAGGGAACTGCAGTGCCCAAAGCACGAGGACCACCACTCCGAATCCCAACTCAACGCTTAAAGGAGAAGAAGATTTGTTCTCATGTCAGGTTCTGTAGCTATGGTTCATACTCCTTTGCTCTTGCATTACTGTATTTACTCATACCAACTATTTTCAAATTTTAAGGATGGAATTGAAACTCCAATGGCGCAACAGGTATGTTTTAAACCTGTTTCTTTAACTGGTTTGCTGTTGTAACCTGCTCTATGTTGATTTCAGTTTCAATTGAATAAACAGTTATGTTCTCATGTCATGCACATTACAAGTGTTGTTATTGCTCTATAGTTACCCACACTTATATTCTGTCTATTCTGCTTTGTCTTGAACAAATATTATTTGAACTGTGTCTCTATCTTGATTTGGCAACAAAAACTAGAATGATATAGACCATAAAGTGACCATGGTACATAGATATATGTTTGTTTCATGCTGTTATCCTGTCCACTTTACTACTGAACTCATTTACCAAAATGAGTATCATATACAACATGGTAAACATGTGATGTGTCTGCTTCTTTCTCTTTTAGAATGCGGACAAAATATTGGAGAACAGTACCGCGTTATCCAATGGTAAAGGAAGTAATGCAGATAAGGTTCAAGATAGTGAGACATCCCTGTTGGTCTCCAAGAAAGCTGATAAAAACTATCTTGACGACAGTGAGGGAACCCAAAAGTCCTGTCTTGATGTAGTGTTCGAGTTACTGGCCACTACTGCTGGCACAAGCTCTTCGAACTCGCTGCCTAAATCAGTTTGTCTTCTTGAGTCTCAACTTCAAGTTGAAAGACATCGATCAGATGTGCTGCGACAGGAAGCTGAAGGACTGAGGAAGTCCCTGCAGAATTCAGATGCATATTTTCTGGTGCAACAGCAAGCGCTGGAGGATTTAAGCGCCAAACAAGAGAAAGTTAATAAGCTTGCTAAGCATCTTGCCAGCATTATGGGTACCTAGGATATTGTTTCTTGAGATCTTCTGAAGTGGTTTCAGTTCTGGATTTGTTTTGCTGCGGCGTTTATTTGCGCTCGTCGCCAACTTTGACAACCAGTGTATATGATATGCTGCTTTGTTCCCTATATTTGCACTGGTGGCGAACTTTGATGCCCAGTGGATGTAATATGTGTAATAGCCGTGATAGCCTAGCGTTAGTTGCTTGCTTATTTATTTCCTTGTTGTCTTGTTTATTTGTTTGCTTGTAGTCATTGCAGTTCTTTTTCCGCGGTTAGCTAGTGGCTGCAATAACCTATTTTTTAAAACTAGGCCACAATAACCATGGGCTAATATTTACTGTAGTGACACTAGGCCTCCTACTGGCCGTAGAAACAGTGGGCCTTCTACGGGCCGTAGAAACAATGGGCCTTCTGTGGGCCGTATCATTAATGGGCCTTATACGGGCCGTATGATCGATTGGCCAAACATGGGCCAAACAGACCGCATTATGGTCGTAAACGGGCTAGAGTTGGAATCGTCCATTCATGGGCCGACCATAACGGGCCATCATTAATAGGCCATATTTGATGACGCTATGAAAACGGCCCAACATATTAACGGACCACAAACGGGCCAACTGTAACGACGGGATGAATTTGGCCCACAAGCAGAAAATGACAGTAACGGGTCGTAAGTAACCGAATGCTGGAAATGAGCCCAAGAATAAATGGGCTCTGAGAAGGCCGAAAGATAACATGGGCTGGAAACGGCCCAACGGAATAACGGGTCGTTAATGGGTATAAAGTGATACACTGTTCATTACGGGCCAGTTTCACCATGGGCCGTTGATGGGTGTAAAGTAATACATTGTTCATTACGGGCCAGTTTCACCACGGGCCGTTAATAGGCCAAGAGTTACATAGGGCCTCATATGGGCCGAAAGACGTCATGGGCCATACATGCGCCAGAAGTGAAAACGGGCTGGAATCATATTGGATGGCCCAGATGATGCTACTGGGCCTAATTCGGATAGGGCGTAACGGGCCTTGGGTTAGCGGGCTGTAAATGGGCTATATGCGAACAGGCCGTTAACAGGCTTTCCATGGGCCGGCCCGCCAGCTTTTGACCAAGTCAAACGGGCCGGCCTTTTCACAGGAATGGGCCTCTTTTGGGCCGTGCCATGTGTCGACGTATCATAGGCGCCTTCCGTCCAATGAGTGGATGACATCTGTCCCAATGATGAGCCGACACGTGTTTCCTCCAGCCAATGATGATTTTACACGTGGAAAATCCCCATTGGTCGGGGCTGTTAACGGGTTATCGGATCCAAAACCCGACCCGATAGCTTAACGGCGTTCCGTTACGGTGATGCCACGTGTCGGTCACCCTTGACGAAAGCACTTCTGTGACGCGCGATTTATCGTCATGGAAGTGGACACTTCCGTGATGATAATTTTGGTAATGTCATGGAACAATTCTACGACAGCACAGGTATGACTATCTTGATTCTGTCATAAATTTGTCATGGATGTACATGCATGACAAAAAACGCGACCTACTGTGACAAACACGTATCATCACGGAAGTGTATTTTTTTGTAGTGCTAGTTCAATCTCGTTATCGGCAAGTCTCTTTACTTGTTCCATAATACATCATCCCACAACTAACTCATTAGTCACATTGCTTGCAAGGCTTATCATGATGTGTGTTACTGAGAGGGACCAGAGATACCTCTCCGGTACTCGGAGTGACAAATCCTAATCTCGATCTATGCCAACCCAACAAACACCTTCAGAGATACCTGTAGAGCATCTTTATGATCACCCAGTTACGTTGTGACGTCTGATAGCACACAAGGTATTCCTCAGGTATTCGGGAGTTGCATAATCTCATAGTCAAAGGAATATGTATAAGTCATGAAGAAAGCAATAGCAATAAAACTTAACGATCTTTATGCTAAGCTAACGGATGGGTCTTGTCCATCACATCATTCTCCTAATGATGTGATCCCGTTCATCAAAATGACAACACATGTCTATGGTTAGGAAACTTAACCATCTTTGATTAACGAGCTAGTCTAGTAGAGGCATACTAGGGACACTATTTATTGTCTATGTATTCACACATGTATTAAGTTTCCAGTTAATACAATTCTAGCATGAATAATAAACATTTATCATGATATCAGGAAATATAAATAACAACTTTATTATTGCCTCTAGGGCATATTTCCTTCAGTCTCCCACTTGCACTAGAGTCAATAATCTAGATTACATTGTAATTATTCTAACACCCATGGAGTCTTGGTGCTGATCATGTTTTGCTCGTGGAAGAGGCTTAATCAACGGGTCTGTAACATTCAGATCTGTATGTATTTTGCAAATCTCTATGTCTCCCTCCTTGACTTGATCACGGATGGAGTTGAATCGTCTCTTGATGTGTTTGGTTCTCTTATGAAATATGGATTCCTTCGCTAAGGCAATTGCTCCAGTATTATCACAAAAGATTTTCATTGGACCCGATGCACTAGGTATTACACCTAGATCGGATATGAACTCCTTCATCCAGACTCCTTCATTTGGTGCTTCCGAAGCAGCTATGTACTCCGCTTCACACGTAGATCCCGACATGACGCTTTGCTTGGAACTGCACCAACTGACAGCTCCACCATTCAATATAAATACGTATCCGATTTGTGACTTAGAGTCATCCGGATCAGTGTCAAAGCTACCATCGACGTAACCATTTACGACGAGCTCTTTGTCACCCCCATAAACGAGAAACATATCCTTAGTCCTTTTCAGGTACTTCAGGATGTTCTTGACCGCTGTCCAATGATCCACTCCTGGATTACTTTGGTACCTCCCTGCTAAACTTATAGCAAGGCACACATCAGGCATGGTACACAGCATTGCATACATGATAGAACCTATGGCTGAGGCATAGGGAATGACTTTCATTTTCTCTCTATCTTCTGCAGTGGTTGGGCATTGAGTCTGACTCAATTTCACACCTTGTAACACAGGCAAGAACCCTTTCTTTGACTGATCCATTTTTGAACTTCTTCAAAACTTTATCAAGGTATGTGCTTTGTGAAAGTCCAATTAAGCGTCTTGATCTATCTCTATAGATCTTGATGCCCAATATATAAGCAGCTTCACCGAGGTATTTCATTGAAAAAATCTTATTCAAGTATCCTTTGATGATATCCAGAAATTCTATATCATTTCCAGTCAACAATATGTCATCCACATATAATATTAGAAATGCTACAGAGATCCCACTCACTTTCTTGTAAATACAGGCTTCTCCGAAAGTGTGTATAAAACCATATGCTTTGATCACACTATCAAAGCATATATTCCAACTCCGAGATGCTTGCACTAGTCCATAAATGGATCGTTGGAGCTTGCACACTTTTTTAGCACCTTTAGGATCGACAAAACCTTCTGGTTGCATCATATACAACTCTTCTTTAAGAAATCCATTAAGGAATGCAGTTTTGACGTCTATTTGCCAGATTTCATAATTATAAAATGCAGCAATTGCTAAGATGATTCGGACAGACTTAAGCATCGCTACGGGGTGAGAAAGTCTCATTGTAGTCAACTCCTTGAACTTGTCGAAAACCTTTCGCGACAAGTCGATGTAGCGACCAGACCTCAAATGGTCTGTGCTGCTGTGCACCAGTGTCATCCCTGGATCAGTAATGCTGACACGCACAGTACAAATGGAGGATTTATAACAGAGTAGCAATCACACACTTATTACATCGAATATCTCCGAAGAGATTAAGTATGATAAACATGGCTTAAGGCCATCTAATAACGATAACAGCGGAAGACTTGGAAGATAAGTGAGTCCATCAACTCCAGCGGCATCACTGAGTATAAGACCACGACCTAAGGCACCTTACTCGTCGTCTGAAAAGTCTGCAACATGAAACGTTGCAGCCCGAGAACGGGTCAGCACATAGGATATGCTGGCAATGTAACACATAGAGAGTAATGAACAATAATAATGCTATACTACATGCATATATGGCTGGTGGAAAGCTCTATGGTTACAGTTTTGCGAAAAGCCAATTTTATCCTACTTCAAAGGAATAAATTTTATTTAACTATCATGGTGGTTGTTAAACATTGAGAAGGTACCTCCAACTCAATCCCAATTAGGTGTCATCATTAACCCAACAAAATTAATTAAAAGTAACATGGTGGTGAGATTCAAATGATAATCCAGGTACTAGATACTCAAGTTGTCCATAACCGGGGACACGGCTAACCATGATTAGTTTGTACACTCTGCAGAGGTTTGTACACTTTTCCCCACAAGACTCGATCGCCTCCGCTTGATTCTCGCACTGCATGATGTTTGAGAAACGGATGACCGAGACACAGTCTTTCAGGAACAATCACTCTTTACTCCGGATGGACCGGTACACCTACTTTCCCCTACATCTGCTAGTCCACCTCTTCAAGAGATCATGTGACCTACTCAACTATGCTAGAGCCCATAATAGCTTGTGGCTGCACACGGAAGTTTCTAGCATGAATAATCTTATGATCCCTTTGAGCCTGGGTGGCGGACCTTATAAAATCAGACAACACTGGGTTCTCCAGGTGCCTCAATCCACCCAGATGTGAGTTTTAGTTGCCACCTTAAGTTGAACCATTAATAAATATCTCACATCTGTCATGAATATCACTCAAACCCATCCACGTCTACGAGCATAGCATGGCAATAATAAAAGCAACGTAGAAGTAACTCCCAAGGGTTTGAATAGAAAACAAGTAATAGGTACTACCTCAACTACTTCCCAGCTCCCACAATTTAATCAGATCCTAATCATGCAATTGTTTGAGGAATAGATCTAATGCAATAAAACTGGGTATGGAAAGTATGATCAAAGTGTTACTTGCCTTGCTGATGATCCGCAAAACCTAGCGATTCGAAGTAACAAGCGGCACACTCCGGGTACTCTTATCGCAAACAAACAAACATACAATCAATACTCATCTAATGCACAGGTAAAACTCGAATGAAAGATCCAACCAGAAAGTCCAACTTAAGAACTCCGGTTTGCAAAAAGAATCAACTCGAAAGAAGCAACGAAAGTCAAACGGTGAAAGAAAGAAGCTTCGTTTACTAATCTGGATCTAGGTCAAATTTTACTGTAGCAAAAACTTGTTTGAGTAGGTTAAACGGAAAGAGAATTTCGAGACGAAACTCTAGGCGCTTGAATCGCCTGATTCCGATAAACGAGCGAGAAGTTAAACAGAATCGAAGATTCGATCAGAAATCGAATCTGAGATAATCGCAGAAAAATCCGACGAAAAGAAGAACGGACGAACGGTTAAAGAACGGACGTTCGTTAACAGAGAAAAACCGACGAACGCGTTCGTTAAAACGAACGGTTCGATAAACGCTCGCAAAATAATAAAACCGAAAAAACCGATCTAGGGTTTTTTTTAACAAATGGTTTTTTTTTAAAAAAAACCGGCAACCGAACGGGCGGCGAGGTACCTCGTCGGGGCGTGCTCCGGCGGGGCTCCGGCGGCTCGAGGCGAGGGGCGGCGGGGTCGGGCGGCTTGGGGGCGAGGGGC